>NC_056735.1:1116278965-1116483524 GCF_019279795.1 Protopterus annectens
CAGATGCAGTCGTTAAGTAAATGGCCTTCTCAAATCTTGTTTCTCTTGCCTGAATGATTCAGAGGCTCTTCATTAAGACCCTGATATTGCCTGAAGAATATTCACAGCCTGACTCATTCTGCATAACATGTTAATGCCTGTGTCTAGTACATAATTGCCATTGCTAGTGACTGTTAGTGGTAGTACATCTTCCTCTACTGTTTGTCCCACCAGTGATGATTGTGATGTTTGCCACCTGATGGCAGCAGCGATAGTTGAACAACCCCTTCTTCAGGCTTGTACATGATATGCAGTGGTGCAGGCAAAACTATGGCATCCAGTCCACAGCTATGAGCCAAGAAATTCACTACATGACAGTATAATGTTACAAAGGTAAAACATGGTGTGTAAATATCCAAAGCCAAAAGGCAAAAACCAATAAAAATGAAGAACGTTGCAACACACGACTGGAGATAAAAAACTGCTTTAATCACACAAATGGAGGCAAATACCACAGCTAAGTGCTTTCACCTCGGGTTCCATAGGCATCATCAGAGTTGTAAAATTCAAATAATGAATAACAGCTTATATACCCTCCCAAATTATCCAATTACAATAATTGACCAGTAAAAAAACATAGTTCACAAACCATTAAGGCACCATTAAAACCTTTTGTTAAAAATATGTATGTACAAACCCTTTCAGAGTATATGAAAATCTATTTTCTCTTTTCATTCAAATCTTAAAACACAAATTTCACTAAATGATAATATTAGGTAAAACAGGAGATGCTTGAGCCTTTCAACTTTTAAAATATATTTGCATTTTAAATTTAATTAATGTTTAACCTGAAACTGTCAAACCACACAAGCCCTTTGCTTTAATACAGGGGCTAAAGAAATGTTGTCATTAAGCCCCGGTGATACTGTGGCATTCAATCTCATCTGCCACTTACTTTCTTTTATTGCCACATCCATTTTAGGGTCACCACCCCTATCATTTTGCCAGACCATATCAATCATAAAAAAATAAACTTTTTAAAATTGACACACTGAGTACTATGAATATAAAGGGCATTATGTGAATCCTTGTTTTTAATAGCCCTGACATGTTCCCCAATTCTCTCTTTCAACTTAGAAAGACGTGCAAGTCACACAACTGGCAATGTAAACCAGCATGGTGTTACAACTACATTTCCCTGGGCATCTTAAAGTTTGATCATAATTCACTAGTTACATATGGACCATCATTAATGAATTTACAAAATTTACACATCCCACATTTAGACATAGGGAAACGTAACTAGTTCCGCAGTTCGATTCTAGTTTATTTTTGATGTTCTTTCCCCTTCTAAACACTATTTTAGGCTTGCTGCCAAAGAGTTGCTTGGTCTCTTCACTAAAACAAACATTCTAGGTTTTGTTAACAATGGAACAAACTTTTGGGAATCAGTATTATAACGCAGGACCATTACATCTGTGGTCATCTGTCGGGGTCCAGAATGTGTTTGGATATTACTACCCTCAAGCAAGATAGGAAGAAAAGATGTTTTTCTCTTAATAAAGATGTCCTTCTTAGTCTTAATCAACATACTTAGGCGATATCCCCTCTCCAAAAACATCCCTATTAAAATGTACAGTTCTTTGGTGAAATCAACATCTTCACTCACAAGGTGAGATAATCTCACCATTTGACCTGTAACTATACGTTTTAGCTGATGTGAAGGGTGACAACTCTTAAAATGCAGCATACTGTTTGAATATGATGTTTTCCTAAAAATAGTGCTACACAGTCCCTGGTTCCTTTGGTTCTTGAACAACTTAATGTCCAAGAAATCAATCTCATCAGGTTTCCATGTGCTCGTGAATCTGAAAAAGTCAGTAGTGGAATTCAAATAACTGACAAACTCTATAGCCTCCTGCTCAGATCCCCTCCACAGGATAAGTAGATCATCCAGAAATCGATTGTATAAAACAATTTTATCCTGGAATTCAGAGCCAAACACAAATCTTCTCTCCCATTCAAGGAGTACTAAGTTGGCAAAAGTGGGGGGCATACTTGGCCCCTATAGCTACACCAGATGTTTGGTGATAAATTTCACCCTCAAATAACAGGAAATTGTTTTTTAAAACAATTTCCATAACATCTGTGAGAAATAATATCTTGCTGGTAGAAACCTGTGAACTCTTGTGTAGACTCTCTTGGAACATTGTTAGTCCCTCCTCGTGTGGGATCACCGAGAACAAATTGACAACATCAATGGTCAAAAATGAAAAAGTGTCAATATTTTCCATACCTTTGAGTCTACCCAAGCAGTGCCAAGAAGAATCTCTCAAGATATGATCAACCTCCAACACAGGTGCACTAGCCCAATTGTCTACTAGTGCTGCCAGGGGTTCCATTTTAGACTCATGAGCTGACACTATGGGTCTAAACGGTGGATCATGCACATTTTTGTGTATCTTCGGGATTCCAAACAAAGTTGCCAGCTTAGGATTGTTCACACTCAGAAATTCAAACAAAGGTCCATCAATCACACCTTGAAAAAGGGCATATAAAAGGAAATAATCTGTCTTCTTATATAATGAAAATTACTGCTACAGCTGCTGGTACTCTTTCAATACAAGTATCTGATTTGGAAGTTTTCTCCAGGAGTCTGTTGCTGAGAGGATGAGAGACATGCAAGTATACAAGTTAAGACAAACTACATATGACAGTAGTAACAGAAAGTACTGGGTCACATCAGAGGCTTGGGAGGTCATTGTTAAGAGATCGAGAACTGTTGTAAAGCTTAACATTAAATACCTTAAGTTCAGGTTATGTTGTAAGAGAATAACGATGCAAGATAACCACGTGGGCAGCCAGAATGCATAACAAATTGAATATTTTACTGTGCACATTTTAAGAAATGGATAGATTGGCCCTAACTCTGGATTGATGTATGTGCTTTTTTTTTTTGTTTGTTTTTTTTTTTTTTTTTATTCCTGGGAAATGCTGTTCAGAAGTGGAGAGACATCTGAGGGAACAGTTTTAGTGGCACACCAGGCTGTAATTTGTTTGATGTCTGTTGTCATGCAAAGCTGACTAAATAAAACTTGCAGTAAGAGCCACACAAAACCAAGTAAAATGAAAAAGTAGAATCCGGTCTGGCAGCAAAAGAAAACCTTTTAATTAAAATAATCCAAAGTACAATAAATAAAAAACAATAATCCAGGTAAGCGCTTTCATTTGTCACACTGACAAACTTCATCTGACAATAAGAAACATCACTTCCTTCTGTTAAAACCTTTTGAAATTCCCTCCTTTTAATACTATTGGTCCATTTTGCAAAAAAACATGAAGTCAGAAAATTGACAGGAAATTTACCCCCCCACACCTTAGACACACAAGACAGAAGCATATCTAAAAGGTGTAGTCATATAAAAAAGCTGAATATACCTCAAATAATTGCATTATAAAACCATTGTAAAACCTTAAGAATATAATAAACAACCCAAATATTAGGAGTACGTGTAATACCTACATAAGTAATTATAAATGTAAAATAATGAAAAATTATAACCACAATATGCTGAACGCACGCATAGTTTGGCAGTGTATAAATGTATATGTTTTATGTATGAAATACAAATATGATGAATGATAAAAGTATAATACTAATAATAATAGAAAATGTAATAATAAATATAACAAGGTATAATAGCCATTATGAATATTGATGATGGAAAAATAAATATAATAAATTACCTCTCCAAAGATTTTAATTTTAATATGCTGTTAAGGGAAAGAGACTCATTCAGGCCTGGCCAAAAATGTGCGCACAGGCGAATTTGCCACCCCCAATTCCATTTTTTTCTAAATGGGCTGCACATCAGTTCACATGATTTTGCTGTGGATATGGTAGTAGAAATAGGTAATTCCTGTGCAGCACACAGCACATGTACAGATAGTACAAGTATTTTCAATGCATGCCTAGAAAAGATGATTGGTTGTCCATATCAAGTCACATCATTCTCCTTCCATGTCATATCGGGAATATGCACTGTTATAAAGTTGGAAAGAAACCCTCTGAAGGTGGAAATAACCACAGGAAATGTGTGTTATTGTTATGTGACATAAAATATATACCACAGGCACAGATGTTTGGATAAATTAGTAAAAGCTTCATTTAATGGATGTATAAACTCATAAAACTTTCCTAAGCAGGCCATAATGTTTTTGGATTGTTTACTGTTCTTTCAACAGTTTTAAGCACAATTAATTATCTTTTATTAGTGTTTTCATAACAAAAGTCCTATCTTTTCTCTCCTTTCAACAAATTCTAGAGTGGGTGTGGGAGGGGGAGGCAATGCTGGTCTCCAGGAGTTCAAAAATGGCAATGTTGGTTGTCTTCTTTCTCAAGTCAAAGTCCATTGAATTTTTTTCTTTGACTTCAGTGTTTTCTAAGTTCATGGTCATCTAAATTTGAGTAATTTTCTCTTCTAACACGTCTTCTTAGACACTGAACTTCTGTCATGTCGAACTTTCACTCAGCTTATATTACAGTCACCCTAGCTTCAGCATTGGGGAAATAGTTCTCCTAATTTGGGGAATGCAGTACTTTCTACAAGTGTGATTTATAATTAGAACAGTCTCTGTAGCAACGACCGTTTTGGGGACTTGAATATAAACTGACATGTTCCAATACAATTGCTGCTGTCTTGTTTTCCACAGCTGCTGGCAACTTAAATGCAGCACTGTTACACTTTCATTTTGCAGGATTTTAAACAATTCAGCTGATGGTTCGGCCTTATTAGCAAAGCTTTCTAGTGTCCATTTAACTTCACTCTTCAGGGTGTTTGATCATCATTGTCTTTAGATATTCTTCTTTCCTCGGCCACTTCTAAAGCCTTCACAGACAGTCATTTTGCCATCTTAATCTTCTTTTTAGAATTATTTTTGCCACTTTCTGGTTAATATTTCAAACTTCTGTCCATAGTTCATGTACTCTGTCCATCATGCCTAATTTCTTATATCTACTGTTCATCTCCAGTAGATGTTCATTTGCAGTGCCTAGTCATTTTTCTTGTTTTCTGTAAGTTTAAACTTTACAGTAAGAATCGGATAGCCTCTGCCACAGTTAGCTCTGGATCTTGATTTTGCTGACTGTATAGAATTCTTTCATCTCTGATTGATAAGGATATTGTTGATCATATTGTGGTAATGTCCTACTGATATCCCGATGTAAAGCCATCTCTTAGGCTGTTGCAATATAGTGTTTGCTGTGACTTCTGAATTACCTTGACAGAAAAACAGTCTTATGTCTGCTTCATTTTATATACTGATACCAAACCTGTCTGGTATTCCAGCATTTCAATCACCTACAGTGAATATAATATCTTTTGGGCCCCCCCCAAAAGGTGGATGCATCTGCGTTTGTCCATTCTTTTGGTGGTGTTGAAAACAGCACATAGTCTAAACCATACAGGCCGTCCTCTTTGAGATAATATACCACAAAATTCAACTGATCTACCAATAAGTGCTGACATTGTCATAGGGAACTTTCAGATTCACTTAACTTTTCTGTGAACACTTTGTGTGAAAAGTAGAAAGTGTGTGGTTTTCCATATATGACAACTTTATACTTGTCTGTAATACTGCTACAGGTGATTTACTCACTAATATCCCTCAATGAACAATTAGTGTCACCGATTTCAATTACATGCTGTATACTGACTGAACTGCCATGACTGACTTCACTAATGGCACTCTTCTAACCTTCTATGTTGCCTGTGGAGTAGATGAATTCTGTGATGGTAGCGCGCTGACTGACTTCTGTGATGGTACTTCTAGGACTTTTTATGTTGCCTGTGAAGTAGATGGCTTCTGTGATGGTAGTGCTTTGACTGACTACTGGCACTTCTCTTACTTTCTATGTTGCCTGTGGAGTAGATAACTTCTGTGATGGTAGTGCTGTGACTGATTACTGGTAATTATCTTACTTTCTGTGTTGACTGTGGTGTAGATAACTTCTGTGATGGTAGTGCTGTGACTGACTGCTGGTACTTCTCTTGCTTTCTATGTTGCCTGTGGAGTAGATGGGTTCTGTGATGGTAGTGCTCTGACTAACTTCTGTGATGGTACTTCTAGGACTTTCTATGTTGCCTGTGGAGTAGATGAGTTCTGTGATGGTAGTGCTCTGAATGACTACTGGTACTTCTCTTACTTTCTATGTTTCTTATGGAGTAGATAACTTCTGTGAGGGTAGTACTCTGATTTATGTGATGGTACTTCTAGGACTTTCTATGTTGCCTGTGGAGTAGATGACTTCTGTGGTGGTAGTGCTCTGACTGACTACTGGTACTTCTCTTACTTTCTATGTTGCCTGTGGAGTAGATGACTTCTGTGATGGTAGTGCTCTGACTGATTACTGGTAATCATCTTACTTTCTGTGTTGACTGTAGTGTAGATAACTTCTGTGGTGGTATTGCTCTGACTTCACTGAGTCTTTAGATTACCTTTGGAATAATTGAGTTCTTTCATTGGTTGAAATCAAGGGTCATTTTCTGTTATAAAACCTTTAATCATCCAGACTTATTATGTACTTTTTGTTATTAGCAACAGATCCTTGGGTAATGACAGGAATGTTTTCTGGACGTCATCAATCTTAATATTGGGATTTTGTCTTCTTTCTTCCTTCTGAAGCCATTGTTCAAAGTTAGTCATTTAGCAATTTTGTAAACCTTGATATTGTTTCAAAACTTCATGTCTCTTCAAAAAGGCAAGATATTTTAATGCAATGGTTTTCTCCCTTAACACACATTTTTCTAGATGTTGAACTCTGTTTACAAGGAGGACAGTAAATCTTCCTTTTGTAAATATTTTGTTCCCTGTTACCATCCATGGAATGAGTGTAAATCTCCATTGTCCAGCACAGCCTCTCATGTAGGTATCCTCAGCTGGTATGACTGATGCAAGCAGCATAAAACAGCACACTGCTTTCTATGATAAACAGTCAATGTTACACCATCAAAAAATACATAGAAAACTATGCATGAGTGCAGAGCAATTCAGTCTCTTTACCAAATCTCTGTTTTTTGAGTGTAACACTAAGCATTTTGTGATGTCCTCTGTTTTCCCATGCTGTACTGTAGTATTTGTCACAAATTTCAGTCATACTAATGTTCAATTTTTAATTAAGTGGATTAGTAAGTAGCATTCTTTTTGGGTGTCTTTCTGTAACTAAATCAGTTTCCGAAGAATAATCTATAGGAATGTCTCTATGTATGAATAGCAGCACTAAACTGTTAAGGCACTGTTGTCCTATAGTATTCTGGAGTTTAGACCTTATCAGTTTTAAGGTTGAATTACCCTCTCTACTCCAACAGTTGTGACTGGAGTGAGCAAGAGGGTATTTAATATGAATGAAATATTTGGGAACATGTTTGTGAATATGTCTGCTTCAAGTCATTTGGCACTGCAGAACTGGCTGATACAGCTTCCCATGTCCTTTTTCACAGTCTGAGCTCTTAGTGGAATGTTCTCAGTGAAGGCAAGTAAAAAAAAAAGTTTTAAGTGAATTCTCTCTGTCTAATGTTAAGCTGTACAAGTTTGATGGAATAAGTGTGAATCCTTGAATAGCTGTTGATGCCATTATAGTGGCTGGAAAGTTCATGAATAAAGTGATTCATAAAAGGAATAAAAATTGCTCTTCTCCAGTACACTTCTGCAGTCTCTCCATCAACATTGTTCCTCATAGTTTGTTTGTTACAGAAACATAGAAGGGGTAATTCAGCCTTACTGCAGAAGCTCCTCATTTCTGACATATCTCTAAAGATATTCCTAAACTCATGCTAAATGTTTGCATGGATAACCTGCAGCTCGTCAAGCACACAGCTGACTTGTTCATATGCATACAATATATCTTGTGACGATCCTTGCAGGAGTTTGCTAAGGGATTTAGTAAAGCCAAACAAGAACCTTGCTGACTGGAAAGAAACAATAAATCATGACTTAGTAATTGAACTTTAAAATCCACTGGCATCTGTCAAAGTTTTCTGTCCCAATGTGGTCCTCTGTTGTTCATAATATTGTCTAAACAGTGAAGAAGTGCTTCATAGATATGACAGAAGTCATCAAAGGCTGTATGTCTCTCCACTCATCTGGTCTCACAGCACCTTAAGCTTCTGTTTTTCTATAAGGTATTGGCCACTTGCCTTTCGCTGTAAATTCATGTACTACACTGATTCCTCTAGGCATCTTTGCCTTTTTGGGGAGTACTTGAAAAACAAACAAATTTCCTTCTCTACATTTAACATTATTCGTACTTCTGGAACTTGAAAAGTCTTAGCTGGTGACTAGCACAATGGGAAAAAAGAGTATGTGATACTTTTTCTTGAAACAAAGCTGCACAGCCTTTCTGTGCTCCAGCACCATCATACCCTTGAGCTCTGCAGTGCTCAAGATTCAGTGTTAACTTTGTTAGGCATGCAACCAACTTATTGCAGATGATCTCTCCAGTCACAGATTCACAGGCAATAAACTCTGTGAATCTCTCCACAGGTTGGGCATTCTTTACATTCCACAGTACAACCCCAAGTTGTTCCCAGTTGCTTATATTTGCAGTTTCATCTGCTTGGATGGAATAAAAGGGTCCAAGAGGCTGTTGTTTAATATCCTTTATTATCTGCTGTTGAATGTATTTTTAATACACCCTAGCAATTCATTCTGCACTGTTTTTGAAATAGATGTTGCATTCTTTTGGCATGTCTGCAAGTGGGTTTGGAAGGCTCTGCCACCAGCGTCAATTTGCAAATCAGCTAGAGATCTGAAGTTTCCCTTGTTGGTAGTACAGTCAGATGTGCAGTCATCTCTATGTCCACGAAGTGCTATCCCTTGCATTCCACAGTACTCCAGACACTTTATAGTAGAGGTTAGTAGATCTCTGTTTTTGGCCACCTGCAGCTGTGTAGCATTTGAAATTGCAAAGTCCACTCCCTGACTTGGATTGTGACTTGTGATTCTGAAAGCATATAATTTTGCCTCAGCTTTCTTGTGGTACTCTAATTCCGAGTGTTGCTGAATATCAGCTTTAGCATGCTTCCAGTTACAGTATGGCTGCTCAATGAATAACTTTGCCCATTCTGTCTGTGCTGGTGTTGGAAATAACACACAGGCTAAACAATACAGCCCATCCTGGTTCACCAAATATGCCAGAAAATTAAACTGGTCTAGCCATGAGAGTTGATATTGACGAAGGGAACTTCCTAATTTTCTTCTTTTGTCTGTGAAGGCTTTCAGTGGAAAACGGAAACTGTCATGTGGTTTGCAATGATTTATAACCGTGACTTTCTCCTTATCTGTAGTATTAGTACATGTGATGTACTCACTAATATCTGTCAGTGAACAGATAGTGTCACCGATTTCATCTGAATACTTCTTACTGACATAACTGACTATACTTACGGTACTTCTCTCACTTTCTAGTTTATCTCTTGAGCTGCTGACTTCAGTGATAGTACTACCTTGACTGACTTCTTTGATGGCACTACATTCATTAACTGTGTTTTCTGTGTCACCAAGCACACATGACTCTGACTGCTGGTTTAAAAAAAAAATGAAAACAAGTATCAAGAGGTGTTAACTTCCCTAACAGTACAACAAAATGAAATATAACTACAAAATGAAATACAACCAGGGGCGGCTCATGCTATAGGACTGCAGGACTGCAGCCCCCCACCTGTAAAATTAATAAAATAAATTCCCCCCACCGTAGAACATAAAAAATAAAATAAAAAAAATTCCAGACTCCACGCATGTGTGCTTAGTTCCTGACTGCTGTGTTAGGCAGACCAGAACTCCATGCATGCTCATTCCTGAGCTCCAGACTGCTCTGTTAGGCAGGAAACTCCACCCTTCCAGCCCAGAGGTCTGTGTGGTACTGACCGGAAGGTCACCAGACTGCATCGCCTGCAGGCTGGAGGCTCCAGCCTCATGTCAGACTCAACAGCATGCACAGGCTGTTATGGAGGACAGAGACATGTAGGGTGTTTATGGAGGACAGAATCATGTGTGTGTGTGTGTGTGTGTGTGTGTGTGTGTGTGTGTGTGTGTGTGTGTGAAATGCCCCAGTTGCTACATGGTGGTGGGTAGAGAATAAGGCTTGAACCCTGTACCTTGGGCCCAAATGACAAGAGCCTGAATTCCTTACCCACCACCATTTGTAAAACATTTGCAGATTTTTGCCTCATATTTATTCTGTTTTGTTCCTCACAAAATCTGTGGTTTCTGTATTTTTGTTACTTAACACAGCCAGTAGTACAGTGGTAGCATTGTTGCCTGACAGCTACAGGTTGTCTGGTTTGATACTTGGCTGGGGTGCCTTCTGTGTGGAGTCTGCATGTCCTCCCTGTGTTTGTGTGGGTTTGCTCTGGTGTCCTCAAAGGATATTTGTCCCTATTTTTTTGGACTGTATTCCTCCATTATTGGCTTTGTCCAGGTTTTTTGTGCCAAGGTTGAGAGCTATGGTGATAACTGAACTCACTGAATATGTTTGGGGGTTGTATTCCCCCATTATTGTCTTTGTTCAGGTGTTTTGTGCTAAGATGTTGACAGCTATGGTGAGAACTGAATTCACTAAATGGTAGCCATTTAAGTTTCAGTCTTCCTTTCTTTCATAAAAATAGATGATTTGGCATAGTGGTATTTTGCTCTGACTGTTTTGCACAGGGTCCTGGGTTCAATACTTGGCAGTGAAATGTATGGTGGTAACACAACATTTTATTCTAGCAACTTTCCAACATTATACAAGCAATGTTTAAAATGTGTCCCTGGTTTTTGGGCTTTTGTCCCCACCCCCCCAATAAATTTTGGCTTTTTCCAGATTTCTTGTGCTGCAAAGTTCAGAGATACAGCTGAGTGTCGAGTAGATTTTACAAGGATGTTAGAGCTGCAGGGGAACAAAAGTTTAGTGCTGCATATGCTGAGTCTGCTTACATTGTTAATAGCACAACAGGTAGTGTACTTGCTTTTGATGCAGAAGGCTGTGGGTTCTACTCCCACAGTAGATAGATGCATTGCTGAGACTGTACTCTGTTGTAAAGGGGATGGATGCTGCAGTCCTCTTTGGTGAAGATACCTAGTAACTATGAACCTGTTATCAGTTTTCCATCCATTCCCTATTGCGATATTACTAGCTTATCATTTTTTTAATGCAACATAGGCAATTTATTCCTCAAAGGCAACAGGCACTTTTTAGAGATGACTAAAGTAACAATGGTGTTACTGCCAAATGCAAGATACATACAACGATACCACACCATAAAAAGTTTAATGGATAAAGCTTTCGGGTCTACACCCTTCATCAGTATAACACTACAACAATATTATTACATTTAAATAGGAGAAATCATCAAATCACATGCTTCAGCCCATCCCACTAATCAAACACACAAGAAAACTTAAAAGGACAGCACAATAAATGCAACCTATGTATTATAAAACATTAAAAAACAAGATATGAATGACATACTATCATATTAATGGTCTAACAGACTCTATACATATATGCATAATATATTAATATATACACACATATACATAATTTACTCATAACTAGAATATGCAATAAAAATTGCAGTAAAAATGCAATAAAAATATAATGAAAATATAATAAAAATATATAGAAAACAATATATCACTAATAGAATATACTTATCTAAATATGCATACATAATTAACTAATGAATACAGACAGAAGTATAGCCATAGAATTTATAGCCTTTCTCTTTGTTTTTTAACTAATACTGGTTTCAGACTAACAGCATTATTTAAACCAGGGGAGGCATCTGCCTGAAGTCTAATAATCCATTCTAACTCTTTCAGTTCTAGGGAATTATTAATGTCTCCCTTCCTTAGACTGATATTTACTGCAGCTAATACTCTAAATTTAAATACATGATTTTCGCCTTTTTCTATAATATGTTTACTTAAAGCATTCGTTGATACTCTCCTCCTGATTTCTGATTTATGTTTTATTATTCCCTCTTTTAGCTTTCTAATAGTTTTACCCACATAAAATGAAGTGCATGATACACATGTAGCCCAATATACCACCCTTTCTTCATTACAAGTTGTTAACGTGGTCATTCTAATAATTTCTCCACTAGTAGGGTGTTCAAAAAAAATTTCACCTTCAAGTAAATCATTACAGCAAGAGCAGTTGTAACATTTCCTTATTCCCATCATTTTATTAGTCCTAGGCTTAATATGGAAATCTTTATAGCATAATTTCTGTTTTAAAGTTTCAGCACTTCTATATGCAAAACTAGGTTTATCACCTACTATGGATCTTATTTCAGGCATGGCTAGTAGAACCGGCCAGTTCTTCTCTATTATAGCACTTACATTACATGTATTCAAATTATAGGTGGTTAGATATCTAGTTAACTTTATATCCTTACATGAGTTGTCTCTCCCCATTGTTATACCTCCTGACAATATTGGTTTAAATTTCGTCTGTCTCTCATTTTTTACTTCACACAATGCTTTGTTAATAAGCTGCTTTGAGTAACCACTCCTTTCAAATTCTTTTCGCCATACTTTCAGTTTGTTCATTAAAATTAAGTTCATCAGTATTTAACTTGCTTAGTCTAATAAATTGTGCTTTAAGAACTCCTCTAAATATATGAGGTGCATGCATGCTATCCTTACTTATGTATCTCAGTGAGTCAACATCTTTTCTATAGACTTTAGATTCCAATTTCTTATTACTCTTAAATAGAGTTACATCTAGAAAACTAATATTATCACATGATACTGTCATTTTAAACCTTAGAAAGTCAGTTGACTCATTTATGTACTGCAAATAGTTTTCCAACTCTGAATGGGAACCTTCCCACAATAAAAAACAGTCGTCTACAAACCTTTTATAGAAGACGACTTTCTCATTCAGGTAATTGACTTTATTTAGTATTACCTCCTTCTCCCATTCATATAACACTAAATTGGCATAAGTGTTTGCCACTGGTGTGCCCATTGCAACACCTGTAAGTTTCAAAAACAATTTCCCATCAAAAATGAAGACATTATGTGTTAAAACCACTTCTAAAAGAGCACATATTGTTTCAGTCTCCCTCCCATGCATTTTTATCTCATTATTTAAAAAATTCCGTATTGCATTTACTCCATAATCATTTGGTATCACAGTGAACAAGGACGTAATATCTAAAGTGGCCATAATATATTCATCCACATTGTTATCAAGTTGCCACATATAGAGATTATCTAGGAAATCATTGGTATCCTTCAATACAGTACTACAAACTGCTATATAGTTCCCTAACACATTTTGAAGGTACTTTGAACTAGGCTCTGTTATCCACCCACCACCTGAGACAATAGGTCCCAGGGGTGGGTTAGCTGCATTTTTATGAATTTTTGGATTACCACAAATTTGAGGTATTCTTGGACAAGGAACGCTCAAATAATTAAATAATTCCAAACTTATATCATTCACTAATTGCAAATCATAAATTGCCATATTCACCTCAGCAATAATATTCTGTATATTAGTATATGGAATTTCTTTAAAAGTACAGACATCATTCAAAATTTCATAAAATTTTGTGAGATAAAACTCCTTTTCCATAACAACAGTTGCTCCCCCTTTGTCTGCTTGTTTGATCACTATAGTATCATTAAGCTTTAATTCATTTAAAGCTAAGTATTCTGGGTAAGTAGTATTATATATTCTCTTATTTGCTACATTCCCTTTATAATAAACACATAAATCACGTTCAACAATATTCGAAAAAGCAGTCAGAACGGGACATAAAATGGGCATAAATATAGTTGACTTCTTACTTACTGGCACATAAGTATTATCATTTTTAAAAATAAGTTTGAGTGCAACATTTCGTAGAAACATCTTTAAGTCCAGTATCGCCTGTATTATATTATCTCTCATATTCAGGATAAATTTGAGCCCTTTACTAAGAAGTAAACGCTGGGCATCAGTTAATTCAATATTAGATAAATTTAAAGTACTTCTAACAACCTTCTTTAGCGTCTGCTCAGTTTGTTGTGTACCATCGGACCGCTGTTCTTTCTTTTTCCGTTCATATTTGGATGTTGTTGCTGTTGCACTAAAAAAGAGTCCTTCTGTTGTATTTGTAAAGCAACCTTCTCTGGTTGCTTTAAAAGAAAGGGAGAAAACGAAGTTATTTCCTTTTGCGACACCCTCTTGCTCGTAACTGTAGCATCAGGCACCATGTTAGTCCTCACCTTAGGACGTACATCGTCACTCTTTCTGACGTCAGCTTCATTGTCAACAGCTGATTGCTGTGAAATAGTTCCTTTATCTTTTAAAGGTACAAGCAGAGCATTAGTTGAAGAAATTGACACTAAAGAGTTATTCTTATGAAGATCAGAACCCACCGTTGTTATGTGTTGTTCAAAAGTATCCAACTGGTCAAGTAGATTAGACTTCTTATTGTTAGCAGGATATTGTGCTTTTTTATGAATAGCAGCTACATTTTCTTCTCTTGGCCAGGAGAAGATCCGATTTTGTTTAAAATCATACATATCCCTCTGCAGTTGATTCTTTTTCCTCTGTTGCAGCTTCAAATCTAGCGCTTGAATACGTGACAGAAAATTATGATTAAGTTCCATCGAATCATTAAAGCAAGGCATACTTGTAATATTAGATTCCAGCATTTCTATTTCTTCTATTAAACTATTTTCTATTGGTTCAAAAAAAGTGTTCATTAATATCATATAGTCTGCACTCAATTTAAGGTTTAACTGTTGCCATTGCATCAATAATTCATTATAGGTATTGCCATAAGAGGGCATTTTCAATATTCTTAAGCTTCTTGGCACAATACCCAATTCTAAATAAGCCTGAAAGCTCAGTCTTTGCCACTGCATATGTTTATAGGTTTGTACTTTCTTCTCCAAAATTAAAAGTTGCTCCTTAAATTCTTTTACCTCATCATTCACTGTTAACTGCTCAGAAGTTGAGTCAAATATTACCTTCAGTAAGGGATTTTCTTGAAGTCTTAACAGCTTCTTAATAGAATCATTAGATACTCCACTAACAGCTTCCATAGCTTAACTGCAGAAACCACTGGACCACTGAGAAAATGCAGTGAAGACAGAACAATCGACTGAATGGTAGACTTCAATAATTCCAAATTAACTCCACCAACACCATGACACGCCTCGGGCTGAAGCTTCTCCTTGTTCAGCAGGTGCAGACAGTATACACCACAATTAATCAAACTAAAGTAACAATGGTGTTACTGCCAAATGCAAGATACATACAACGATACCACACCATAAAAAGTTTAATGGATAAAGCTTTCAGGTCTACACCCTTCATCAGTATAACACTACAACAATATTATTACGTTTAAATAGGAGAAATAATCAAATCACATGCTTCAGCCCATCCCACTAATCAAACACACAAGAAAACGTAAAAGGACAGCACAATAAATGCAACCTATGTATTATAAAACATTAAAAAACAAGATATGAATGACATACTATCATATTAATGGTCTAACAGACTCTATACATATATACATACTATATTAATATATACACACATATACATAATTTACTCATATCTAGAATATGCAATAAAAATTGCAGTAAAAATGCAATAAAAATGCAATAAAAATATAATGAAAATATAATAAAAATATATAGAAAACAATATATCACTAATAGAATATACTTATCTAAATATGCATACATAATTAACTAATGAATACAGACAGAAGTATAGCCATAGAATTTATAGCCTTTCTCTTTGTTTTTTAACTAATACTGGTTTCAGACTAACAGCATTATTTAAACCAGGGGAGGCATCTGCCTGAAGTCTAATAATCCATTCTAACTCTTTCAGTTCTAGGGAATTATTAATGTCTCCCCTCCTTTAGACTGATATTTACTGCAGCTAATACTCTAAATTTAAATACATGATTTTCGCCTTTTTCTATAATATGTTTACTTAAAGCATTCGTTGATACTCTCCTCCTGATTTCTGATTTATGTTCTATTATTCTCTCTTTTAGCTTTCTAATAGTTTTACCCACATAAAATGAAGTGCATGATACACATGTAGCCAAATATACCACCCTTTCTTCATTACAAGTTGTTAACGTGGTCATTCTAATAATTTCTCCACTAGTAGGGTGTTCAAAAAAAATTTCACCTTCAAATAAATCATTACAGCAAGAGCAGTTGTAACATTTCCTTATTCCCATCAATTTATTAGTCCTAGGCTTAATATGGAAATCTTTATAGCATAATTTCTGTTTTAAAGTTTCAGCACTTCTATATGCAAAACTAGGTTTATCACCTACTATGGATCTTATTTCAGGCATGGCTAGTAGAACCGGCCAGTTCTTCTCTATTATAGCAGAGTTAGAATGGATTATTAGACTTCAGGCAGATGCCTCCCCTGGTTTAAATAATGCTGTTAGTCTGAAACCAGTATTAGTTAAAAAACAAAGAGAAAGGCTATAAATTCTATGGCTATACTTCTGTCTGTATTCATTAGTTAATTATGTATGCATATTTAGATAAGTATATTCTATTAGTGATATATTGTTTTCTATATATTTTTATTATATTTTCATTATATTTTTATTGCATTTTTATTGCAATTTTTATTGCATATTCTAGATATGAGTAAATTATGTATATGTGTGTATATATTAATATATTATGCATATATGTATAGAGTCTGTTAGACCATTAATATGATAGTATGTCATTCATATCTTGTTTTTTAATGTTTTATTATACATAGGTTGCATTTATTGTGCTGTCCTTTTAAGTTTTCTTGTGTGTTTGATTAGTGGGATGGGCTGAAGCATGTGATTTGATGATTTCTCCTATTTAAATGTAATAATATTGTTGTAGTGTTATACTGATGAAGGGTGTAGACCCGAAAGCTTTATCCATTAAACTTTTTATGGTGTGGTATCGTCGTACTTTTTGTAGATGAAACAGTGGCATATAAAGTTGTTTGCTAGCAGTAACCTCTTCATTAGTTAACAGATTTCTTTAATGTGGAATTATTTAGATGACTTTTACTTCTTCGGAGATCATGCATATTTACTGATACTGGTGGACTATAGAAGTTTGAGTAGACTTTTATGATGGAAATGTTCAGAATTGGGCAGTTTTGTCATTATTGGTGCATGCATTTTATTTCATTGTTTACTGGAAAAATGTTCAAAACAATAAATTTAAAATGCCCTCTTAACAACTGTACTGTATTGTACAAGGAATATAATTTAATACAGTCAGGAAGGTGTATCAAAGAGCATGTGTATGTTTTGTGTTCAAGGGGCCTATGATTTGAAAATAGCCCAAAATTAATCTATCTGCCACTGGCAAAATGTATTTTCTTTGAATGTGGGTATAATGCTGTTTCAATATATGTGAATTTCAAGGGCAGAGAAGTTTTAATGCTAAGTCTCTTTTCATTGTGAGACTACATTGCTTCATTTAGCAGATATCTATTGGGGTTTATGCTGTAAAATATAAAATAAAACTTTCAAATGAAATCCATATCATCGCAGAAGTAAAGCAGTATGCACATTACAGTGTTTATGGCAAATGGGGCGAAATAACCAAGGAATGGGACCATTCAACCATGATTGTGTGTGTGTGGGGGGGGGTTGGCAGCAAACTCAGACAGCCCCGGCTGAACTATACCTCTCAACTGTCCAGAATTTTGCAGAATGAATAGATTTTTGCTTCTTATTTTTCATTTGTTCCTCATAAAATTTGTGGTTTTCTGCCAAATCATTTAGGAATGAAGTCACTAAATAATGACAGACATTGAGTTTCAGACGTCATAACCTTCAGAAAAATGCATGCTAAAGCAAGACCTGTTATTCTATCAACTGTCTTAAGTTTATACAAGAGCAATTTTTAGTACTGTTTGTATGTTCCCCCAATATATTTGGCCTTGTCCAGATTTCCTGCATTAAGAGGCTGAGAAGTACGTGCAAATAAATCGCTTTATACAGTTAGGAATATCCAAACCTCTCAACTGTCCCCAATTTTGGCTCAAAATGTTGCTCTCCCCCTAATAATCCCTCTGCAAAATGGCAATTTTGGAAGAAAATGTGGAGGGTTTACAATTATAAATAACTGTAATGATCAGAGTTATAGATTACTTTTATTTCAGAAATGCATGCAAATGCTCTTATTTTGTTAGCTGCTCAAGTTAACAGTACTAATTTTAAAAAAGGTGTCCCTTCTTTGACAGGTTCCCAGCTGTATTGTGTGGCAATTTTATATTTTTACATAACATATTTGGTCTGTTGTTCATAAAATTGTGGTTTTCTGGCAAATGAGTAGCAAATCATTAAAGACTGAAGTTAGAAAATAATGGCAGACATTTGAGTTTCAGATTTCATACCCTTCAAAAATTCATACTAATGCAAGACCTACTACTATTCTATTATCTTTCTAAGTTTATAAGAGCAATATTTAAAAATTGTCTTTATTTTTTTGGGCCTGTGTCCCACTTCTGTGTATGGCTTTGTCCAGATTTCTTGCTCTGAGGTTGAGAGGTATGAGTGTCAGAGCCATCACTGTCAGCCAGACATTTCAAACTGTGACCTACTTGCTGCACCCCACTTCCCATTGTAGTGGCTCTGGATGTGTCCAAGCAAGGCAAGGAGCAGTTATGCAGTGTGTGTGTGCGCAGAGTATTCCCCCATCCAAGGTAGACCACAAGTACGACCGTGGCTTTTCATCTGTCCTTGATTTTGCAGAATGTTCTGGTTTTCTGTCATATTTTTATATGTTGATTTATGCTTCTTATTATTCAGAAAATGCATGCTGTTGCAGTGCCCTGTTGCTCTGCATTAAAGTAGCAATGCTTTAATGACCATCAGGTAAGCTTGACGGAGATTGTAAGATGCAAGTAAGCTTTAATAAGCATACTGTTAAAGAATTACCAACATTGAAAGCCTTTTCATCGTTGCATGCAGAGAATATTTACATAACTAGATAACGTATAAGCCTTAGGTATTGAAATGCATATGACAGTATTTGTAATAAAGGACAGGATTACAGTATTTTCAGAAGCTTATTACATTTGTTGGAGACTTGCAATTATCTTTGCTTGCTTTACCCGTAAACTAAACAGAATGCCAATCTATCATGTGTAGTCCATAACTTGTGCAGTAATCCATAACTTGTGCAGTAATCCTTTAAGCAATTTATCTTGAGCTTGTTTCTTGTTCGCTGTTCATTTTTTTACTTTGATCATGTGTTCCCCATGAAACAAGTAGATAGTTGTTGTCAGGCAGCAGGTCTTTTTTGGATAAGAAACATTTTTACAAGTGGGGGTATCACAGAGATTGCTGCTTTCAGCGTGTTACCTGGTAATTTTATAAAGCTGAATATAAATTATAATTAGAACTGCAGTGCAAGGAGAAGTGGTTTGAGCTGAGTGCTGCTTGTTGGTTTTATACTTGATTTTGACTGGCATTCCAGTAATGTATTTAAAAAGCAATTTATTTTTTCATGCCTCACAACCTTTGTGTTTCCATCTAGATATTAAATAAGTTGTCATGTAGCCAATGCATTGAAATATTTTTTTCTTCTACCCTTCATTTTGTCTTGATTGGACTCTCGTAATGATGGTTTGGCACCCAGGGCAGCGTATTTAATTAAAGTTCCAGTTGTTGTAGTTTTAAGCATAGCTTCACCCCTTTCTAGTTGGTCACACCCCTTCCCAATGGCCCCACCCATTCAGCTGTCTCCTGCAGCCTCCCTTTAATTTGAAGTCACCAGCCGCCACTGAATACAACTACATTTGCCTCCATTGAAGAGCATGCACAGAAACAAAAAGTTTTGCTAACAAGAAAAAAAAAATCACAGGAAAACACAATCTATACATTGGATGCCTGCAAACCTACAAAGAAATGCAAAGTACACAACAAGGACTACTAAGATGTTTCATCTCACGCATGAGCTCCTTCCTTGATATATAAACAAGTCAAACTTTTAAAGTACAATACCTTTCAGTTCATTTTCCATTCATTACCAGATTTCCTTTCAAAACTGAATCAGTAAAAGTTATGAACACTCTAATTCACAAAATCCTAGACAAAGATTTTACCACAAGAAATAGTGTCATAATATCTGATCTAATATAATCATCTAGAGAACAGGACATTATCCTGTACTTTGGTGCTACTCTCACCCACAATGACTTACCCTCAGAGACTGAACCTTCCTCGTGTTTTATGGCCTTTCTGAAAATTTTGAAAAGAGACTATTGATGCAGTTTTCGCTTGGCTCCTGAAGACACAGGATGTACTGCAGCTCATTTCAATACAGTAATTAACTGCTTCTGTATATAATGTATAAAATAAAACAATGTCAAGTACTAAGTAAGTGCTTCTGTATCTAATGTACACAATAAAACAACGTCAAGTATTAAGTAACTGCTTCTGTATCTAATGTACAAAATAAAACAATATCAAGTACTAAGTAACTGCTTCTGTTTCTAATGTACAAAATAAAACAACATCAAGTACTAAATAACTACTTCTGTATCTAATATACAGAATAAAACAATGTCACGTACTACTGACTTAGGCAATGGCCACGACAACACGTGTTCATTATGCTGAAGAAAGAACACATGTAAAACACTTCACAAATGAATGCATGATCTGTTCTCTGCTTTGCCATGTTGCAATTACTTTACAAAACTGTTTCTGTCTGTGCGTGCTATACTACTCACGATTATCTTAGTCACTGCTAGAAATGAATTGTGCTCTGACATTATATTTTCACAATTATTTTAACTATCTGTGGTAACTGTAAGAATATCTGGAATACATAACTCATTAACATCTATGCAGAGTGGAATGTGATACTTCTGTCAACGTACGGACATACTTACATTGCACAGCTTTTTCTGGAGAAAGAAACTTAAAAGCCATAAGAAAAAAAACTGTAAATATTTTGTAAGCAAGGACAGATATGCATTTTAGCACAAACAGTAATATTATGAGTAGGAAATATTCCTTACTGTGATAATACTGCAGTCATGTATAAATGTTAATGTATATAGTACTGTGTACATACACACAATTATATTTTTGATAAACTTTCACAAATTGTCATTCTCTGTACAACTTAGATATATATTCTTCATTTTTGTTAATTTGACATAGCCTATAACATGACAGCAAGAAACTCCTCTTTGAGTACAACATCATTGAAACATGGTTTCAGACCAATGATAACTCACCCTCCCTACCAGGATTTAATGAATGATGAATTTCCGATTTCCCATCCACTTGTCCAAGTTGCACTTGAATTGGGTTAGGAAGGAACTCTGCTTCACATTATATAGATTAGAGATGGTGGCACTGACAAAAAAGACAGGAGTCAGAGCTGGAAGTGGCAGAGTTAAAGATGTTAAGATTTGCACTAGGTGTCATAAGGATGGACAGGATACAAAAATGAATAGTTTAGAGGGTCAGATCAGGTTGGATGGTCTGGAAACAAAGCTAGAGAGGCAAGATTGCATTGGTTTACACATGTGCTGAAGATAATTGCTGTGTATATTGGGAGAAGGATGCTAAGGATGGAGCTGCCAGGTAAGAGGAAAGATGATGACCTAAGATAAGGTTTATGGATGTGGTGAGAGAGGGCATGCAGGTGGTTGGTGTGACAGAGCAAGATGCAGAGGACAGGAAGAAATGGAAACAGATGATCTGCTGTGGCGACCCCTAATGGGAGCAGCTAAAAGAAAAATAAACTGTGTGTGTGTGTGTGTGTGTGTGTGTGTGTGTGTGTGTGTGTGTGTGTGTGTGTGTGTGTGTGTATATACACACACGCACACACATATATATTTTACATGTACATATCTATATCATATATACACACACAATCTGTCTATATTTGTTTATTTTAGTATTTGTTTACCAGAAAGTTTGACTGGGACAGAGTCCATTTTCAGTGGAGGCCCAGGGAGAAATGCTACAGATGCATGTCTTTGGAATGTGTATATATGTTTAAAATGTAGATAAGTATGTGTGTCTGTGTGTTTGCATGTATAAATATGAAGTCCCTCTCAACTGTCTATAATTTCACATAATGTATATATGTTTCCCTCGTTTTTTTATCTGCTTCTCAAACAAATTGTGTTTTTTATGACTATTCACAGAGGGCTGAAGTCACTACATAATGCCATTTGAGTTTCTTACTTCAGATTTTTTAATACATACACGCTAAAGCACAACCTGTTATTCTAGCAACTTCATAGTTGATAAGAGCAACACTTAAAATCTGTCCACGATTTGGGGCCTTAGCCCCTACATTATTCTTGTATTTGTCCAGAATTTTTGCTCTGAGGCCAAAAGTTATTGTGTTCATTGGGTTTACCAGCTTAAAATATTGAGTAAATATGTATGTCCTTCTCATAATCCCACCATTTAGTAAAAGTTGTGGCATACAAAAAATGTAAACTCAGAACATAAAAATTACAATAAATTTTTGCAACTCTCCCTTTCAGAGACAGTTTCACATGTGTGACGGATCCACACAGTCTACCAGTTTTTGTTATGCCTCGAGCCACATATCACTGTGTTATGTTTAACTATTGCTAGATTGATTATTGTTAGATCTGACATGCCACTACCTCACTATATGCTGCTAATATTGTAACAATACAATATGCTTAAGAGCAGGCCTTGCTCACTGATTACTGGTATTACTGAACTTTTGTTAACCTATAAGTTGTTTATCAGCTTAAAAGATGTTTACCAGAATATGGGGATTTCAAGGAGGAACTATATCACGAGTTTGTGAGCTAATTGTTCTTTGAAAAAGGGAAGTAAGGCACAAGACCAGACATTACAAGACTTGTTTACAACTTAGGAAATTATCTGTAATTTTCTAAAATATTCCATCAACTCATGATGATCTTGTAATGTCATATTTTCTACAATATTCCATCAACTCATGATGAGCTTGTGATCAATATGTCATTAGCTGAACCTATTGACCCTGTTGTTTGTTCAAGACTATAAAAAGCTCAAAGGCTAAAATGGAAATCATTATCATCATCCTGATTTGATCACAGCACCAGCCTGAACTGAGCTTAGAGCCATTTTGCCAGTGTCAGCCTTGCCTTGACTGAACAGATAGCTGCACTGGATAGGATTGAAGTCTCCCTATCAGTGGCAAAGATGATTTTGTTTATGCATATGCTTGTAAGTACATGATTTATTAGTTTTTCTGTTTATTTAGTAAGTTTTTGCTTAATAAATTAAGTTTGAGCCTTGGTGTCTTGTGTCATTTCTAATTCTGTATTAACCTCAGACTTTAAAGTAACGGACTAGTTCATTTGGCGCAGCGAGCAGGGTCTGAGGTTTACAGTGGAAATGTCACAACAACAACCAATGTTTTTTCCTTTAAAACATATAGGCATAGGTAAGAAGGATGCTGTGTCAGGCACCCCAAATAAGTTGGATGTTGGTACTATGATGCCAGCATTGTTTGGGAAGTGGGATCCTCTTGCTAAGGTATTAAGTCAAGTTTCACCCCCTCCTTCCCCAAAACTTTTGCAAGAAAGGCCTAAGGCAGACCCCGATAGTCTAGGTAAAGCTTTATTGGAACTAAAATTAGATGATAAGGGGGAAAAAGGAGAAGGAAGGGGTGGGAGCAGCCAGTTGGCTGTTCTTTGAGGCAATTCAGGAATTAGACAGAGATGTAGAGAAACTAAAAGAAAAAGTTTTAGAGTTAGAGCAATGTAAAGAACACAAGCATACACACAGATTGGATAGAGATGCCTTGGAGAAGGCAAATATGGCACTTGTTAAAGTAGGAGAGGAAGCTGAACACTGGAAATCTAATTCAGTGACTCTAGCTACTCGAATAATTCAACAGCATAGACAACGAAATGGGAGAAAACTACTTCATCCACCCTCAAGGCCCCGGGTTCGTGCTTTGCTGTGTAAGGGAAAGTTTGACCCCAAAAAGTGGGAAGGTGATCTCCCCTCGACTGATCAGGGTGACAGTGATTAATTCCCCATCAGTGGAGGCACGTCCAGTTATTGAGAAAAAGGGACAGTACACTGGGGGGGGGGCACCACAACAATGGGTTGAGGTGCGGAGTTATACCCAAGCTGAATTATTAAATGTAATCCAAATCTATAAGCAAAAGCCAGGGGAAACTGTTTTAGCGTGGTTTCTATGGGTTTGGGACACAGGGGGAGAAGCAGTGTCTCTAAATGCTGAAGAGATGCACCAATGTGCATGTTTGGTGTTCCACCCACGTTTAAAGCAAATAGTAAACAATGTGAACCATGATGATCCCCAGGTGAATACACTGGTGGTGTGGTCAGCCTCGTCTTTCCGAGCTACTTGGCCTGATGCTACAGCAGTAGCTGATGAACATAAGCCTTGGAAAACAATAGCAGAGGCAATACAACAGTTAAGAGAAATGGCTATGTTGGCTACCATTTATTCATTGGAATTAAGGAATGGGGCATTAGTGCTTCCGAAAGGACCAGATGCACAAATAATGACCAGCAATATGAGAAGTAAATTGATCAAAAATGCACCACAGTGGTGGAAAGGGCAGCTGATGGCTGCCCTGGCAGGCTGTGTAGGTCAGCAGATATGGGATGTAATAGCCACTCTAAATCGAATGGCAGAACTAGTGGAAGAAAAAGAACAAAGAATAGGTAGAAAGGCAAATGCAGAGAAGCCAAAAGATAAATCTGGTGAGAAAGTCATGAGAAAGCAAATGTTTCTGGATTTATTAAGGTGGGGGGTAGAAGTTGCAGAAATACATGGGATAGCTACTGAAGAATTATATAAAAAATGGAAACAAAAAGAGAAAGGCTCAACTTCTGCAGGCAAAAAGCAAACCCCTACAAAAAGTCCAACCAGAAGTACCACTGAAGGAAAGGTAGGGTGGAATCAATTATATCCTGATGTCCCTACTGATGAGGAGCTAGCACAGTGGCAAAAGGGGGAATTTAGTGATGAGAGAGATTGGGGAGAAAAGGAATGGAGAACCCCGGTTGAAAAAAACAGAGACAAATTGACTAGTAGGCAGGTCCCCAGTAGCTAGGGGTACAGTAAGAGCAATTACACCTGGGGACCGACGCCCTTACATACCCCTTACCATTTTTTGGAGGAGAGGGCCACAACATGTGATGGCTCTGGTAGACACAGGATCAGAAATAACTGTTTTTGCAGGCAACCCCCGTAAATGTTGTGGACAATATGTAGAGATTGATGGTTATGGAGGGGCAAAAACACTAGGTACCAAAACCAAGGTTAAGATAGCTTTTGGGGATGGTATTCCTATTTTACATTGAAGCAGTAATAGCTCCAGTACCTGAGCACATTTTAGGAATAGATGTGTTAAAGGGTAGAACTTTGGAAACCACTGTAGGGCCATTTAGGTTTGGAGTGCAGCATTGTTCAGTCAACGCAGTTAAGGCTGTAGTTCAAGGCAATGCTAAGTGGGAACCACTTTATATTCCCACACCTAAAACAATAGTAAACATCAAACAATATCGTATCCCAGGTGGGCACGCTGCGATCACTGAGACGATCCAAGAACTGCTTCGGGTTGGCATACTTGAGCCAACAGTGAGTCCATTCAACAGTCTGGTATGGCCAGTAAAGAAACCTGATGGATCATGGTGGATGACTGTAGATTATCGAGGTCTGAACAAGGTGGCCCCACCCTTAGCGGCAGCTGTTCCAGACATTGTTACGATCGTGGAAAGATTGTCTTCATCTGCTGGACCATATCATGCAGTTTTGGACTTAGCAAATGCCTTCTTCTCCATTCCGATAGCAGAAGAAAGCAGAGCCCAATTTGCTTTTACCTGGGAGGGGAGGCGGTATACCTTCCAAGTGTTACCACAGGGATATCTGCACAGCCCTAAACTGTGTCATGGACTAGTGGCTAGAGACCTAGCCAAGTTACAGCTGGACAAAGTGACTATTTTCCATTACATTGATGACATAATGATTACTCGAGAAAAATCTGATGTGGATATCGCACTAAAAACTGTAATTCAGCACCTTCAGAACAGAGGATGGGCTATAAATGAGAATAAAACACAACAAGGGACATCAGTAAAATTCCTTGGTAGGATTTGGAATGGAGCGAAAAGGGAAATTCTTGCAGCAGCACTAGAGAGTATTCAGAAAATTGCAGTCCCAAAAACGAAACAGCAGGCACAGGCCTTCTTGGGAGCAATGGGCTTTTGGAGAGCATTTGTACCTCACCTCGGACTGATTTTGCGACCCATTCACTATGTAACAAGGAAAAAAATGTGACTTTCAGTGGAGTCCCAAGCAGCAAACGGCTTTCAAAGAAGCAAAAAAGGCCCTACAGCAGAGTGTGGGGCTGGGTCCAGTTGATCCACAGTAACATTTTATCCTTGAAGTAACAGTTGCCAATAATGTTATGTCTCGGGGGCTGTGGCAGAAGGATGACACTGGGAAAAAGAGACCCTTGGGATTTTGGTCCAAATCTCTGACTGGAGCGCAGGTGAGATATCGCCCCCTTGAGAAGCATGTGCTAGCAGTGTACACAGCATAAATTCATGTGGAAGGAACAACTAAACAACAAACAGTGACAGTTAAGATAGACTACCCAATCCAGGGGTGGTTACGAGATAATAATTTGATGAAAACTCTAATATCACAATCTTCGACTGTACAGAAGTGGAAGTGGTATTTACAGGAAAGGGCCAACATCGTGCCTGGAGTATCTCAAGTACAACAGCAGTTGGCTGGACTGGTAATTTTGGATGATGCTGATGCGACAGAACAACAGTGACATGAGCTTCCAAAATCCCCAATCACCGAAGCATTACAATTTGATAATTTAGATGCAGAAAAACAGAAACATGCATGGTTTACTGATGGTTCTGCTAAAATTGGATCAAATGGTAGGACCTGGACTGCAGTGGCTTATTGCCCACAAACGGAAACTGTGTTATTTGACGAAGGCACTGCCAGTTCAAATAATCAGGCAGAATTACGAGCTGTTGCCCTGGTCATCGATAGTTTATCACCTGGAGATGAAGCGTACATCTATACTGATAGCTGGGCAGTTTTTTGGGGGAAAAAGCTCAACAATGCAAAATCAGTGTTGGACATGTAGATGCCTATGCATCACTTGTAACAAATGAAAGAAGACATAACCAGCAGGTAGATAAGATGGCTGCAGTACATGTTGCTGAAGAGAAAGCCGAAAGTGCTAGCATGGCAAGATGGGCCCATCATCGGAGTGGGCACTTGGGAAGAGATGCAACAATAGAATGGGCATGAAGGCATGGTATGCAGTTGAATAAGGAAATAACTACAGGTGTTATAAAGCAGTGTGAAATCTGTCAAAGAAATAAACAAAAGCAACTGCAAGCAGAAGCATGTGGACACATTCACCGAGGCAGTCGTCCAGCACAAATCTGGCAAATAGACTTTATTGGTCCTTTACCACTGGATCAAAATCAACAATATTGCCTAACGATGGTGGACACTTATTCAGGATTACTAATGGTGTCCCCATGCAAAAAGGCAAACCAGCAAGCAGTGTTAAAAGGATTGAATAAATTATGTATGACATATGGGATTCTCGGTGAAATCCAAAGTGACCAAGACAGTCACTTTACCGGAGCAGAGGTCCAAGAATGGGCAAAGGAAAATGGAATTCAATGGGTGCTGCATATCCCATATCATCCTCAAGCTGCTGGTTTGATTGAAAGGTATAATGGACTCCTTAAAGAACAAATCCGAAAGAATACAAGTGATGGAACTTTGCGAGGCTGGGCAAAGGTATTAGAATTAGCTGTGAGCCAGCTGAATAATAGGCCTCGGAAGCATCAAGGAACCCCTTTGCAAATGCATATGAATGACATTTGGTCCAACTGTTGTATTTTAAAACTAGAGAAGCTGAACCCAAATGCCATATACCCTCTTTTGACAAATACTGATCAAACTCGGTTCTGGCTATGTGCATTGACTGAACAAAGAGTGCTAGCACAAAATATAGTATTAGTTGAGACAGGTTGGAAACTCTATCTCCCAGAAAATTGGCACTGGGGGCAAAAAGGACTATTAGGAGAAAGTTGGGAGGTTTTTACATCATGGGAGCCAGAACAAGAAGTGATAGTAAAGGCTATCAATTTAGATAAGACACAGATGATTCAAAAAGGACAACCTTTAGTAGAAATGTGTATGCATCAAGATGCTGTTATTTTACTACAAGACTGTGATACTAAACCAAGCAAATGGCTTGGAATGAAAGTTATAGTGACCACACCCAATCAGCCAAATGAACATGAGACTGTAATTTGTGATGGACCTGGTGATACTGTTTTAGTATTACTTGATTCTGCTAAACAACCGTTGTACTTTCCCCTCCATAGATTATTGCCACTGTTTGAGAAGGTGCCAACCTTTTCCGACGACAACACTTAGATGGACCATATGACTGTCTTGATCCTATACCTCTATTCAAAGAGAAAGATGTTGCAAATTTAACGGCGAACTGTGACTTTTATTGGAAATTGGGAGATCTATATGCGGTGACACCTAAACCTGCCTTAACTTGGAACATCACAACTGTATGTAAGCTGAACTGTGATAGACATCCTGAAAAATGTGTTTCCAACCCTTTTGGAGGTTTGTACCAAAGGCTAAATGAATCGGGATTTCCACTAGCCAAGTCTCCATTAGATTCCTCCTGCATAGCTGAATTTTAAAGGGAAAATGACACCGCGGAAACCCTATCTCCGAATTTGGAAATATATGCCATTGACAATAGTTCAACTGTATTTAATGGTTTGGGACATGTGGTAAGGTATACAAGAGGATGTAAAACTATAAGTAGTGCTAGAGTTATACAATGTATTAAAATGATAGTTAACATGTCAGCAGTTGATATTACTTCCAGGTATCTACATTACCAAATTGTACAATTATGGCCGGTTAATTCTTTGCATATCAGATACAGACATTACAAATATAAAAGGAGTAAACGTGATGTTACAGGTATTCTTGGTACTGCACTAGGTGCAGTCAGAACAGGAACTGGATTCCTAAACAGTGTAGACATAGATACCCTACGTAGCAAATTGAGCCGTTTAGGCACTGACCTAAATATGGCCTTTAAGCTACTAGCAGACCATGATCCCGAGCTGGGACAAAGAACTGTAGACGGTATTTTAACTCAAACTGTCTTGTGGAGGTGGATTGAACATACAAATACATATACAGAACAGATTCTAAATAACCTCACAGCAGAAGTAAATCAGACCTTTTGTATCTTATCTCAGTTGGCTGCCAACAAGCAATATTTGCAATTCACTCAAACTTGGGGAGCTAAAAAGGCAGCCCATTGGCAAAAGGAACTGCAACTATATCATTGGTTAAAGCCAATAGATTTTGCATGTGAAAATAAGTCTTGTATACTGATTTTTGACTGTCTTGCTAGTAAAAAAGGGACAAAGCAGGTCTGTCCATTTGTTACGTTGCCCTTGTAATTTGGAAATAATTGGTGGGTACCTCAAATTGAATCTACTTTGATTGATTATAATGATGTACCCACTGATGTGGCAGGTTGTGAAACCTGGCCCCAGGGGTGGGTATGCATGATGGTGAAAAGGAAGCCTCACCCATGCTTACATAATGGAACTGGGGAATGCACCTGGCACAGGTATGTAGTAAATGGTACAGACATTTACCAACTAAATGATACCACTGTTTGTGTGATATCCTCCTGTAAATTAGCCTGGGGTGATGGGAAAATCACAAACGGTGGAGCGTACTGTAAAAGTAATATCCATGCAATTATTGATTTTTGTACTGGAGAACTTATTAGACTAACTAGATGGATGGACATCACATTTAATGCTAGCATAGAACCATTACACACTTTTAGATGGCCATCTCTAGTCCACCCAGACTTTCAACAGATTAAACAGGAAGGACAAACAGTGTTGCAACTTTTAAATAAAACACTAATTGATGTGCATCAAACAGTGATTAAAATGATTAAAGACAAAGGTACCATTGTAAAAATTGCAAATGAAATACAGGATATAACTGTTTCGCATTGTATGCTATTTTTATGTGGTCATCTAAAGCTTCAGTGTGGTTTAATTTGTTATTGCATCCTTTGCTTTTGACCACAATAGTTTCAGTGTTATTTTGCTTAATATCATGCTGCATTTACTGTAAAGTGATGAGAAGGTACAAATTGATGTTGTCAGTTTTAACTCTTATAAGGGATACACAGCGTACGTTACTCGATGCAAGGGGTGGCCTGTGATGGATCCACACAGTCTACCAGTTTTTGCTATGCCTCGAGCCACATATCACTATGTATGTTTAATTATTGCTAGATTGATTGCTAGATCTTGATATGCCACTACCTCACTATATGCTGCTAATATTGTAACAATGCAATATGCTTAAGAGCAGGCCTTGCTCACTGATTACTGGTATTACTGATTTTTTGTTAACCTATAAGTTGTTTATCAGCTTAAAAGATGTTTACCAGAATATGGGGATTTCAAGGAGGAACTATATCACGAGTTTGTGAGCTAACTGTTCTTTGAAAAAGGGAAGTAAGGCACAAGACCAGACAGTATGAGACATGTTTACAACTTAGGAAATGATCTGTAATTTTCTAAAATATTCCATCAGCTCATGATGATCTTGTGATCAATATGTCATTAGCTGAACCTATTGATCCTGTTGTTTGTTCAAGACAATAAAAATCTCAAAGGCTAAAATGGAAATCATTATCATCATCCAGATTTGATCACAGCACCAGCCTGAACTGAGCTTAGAGCCATTTTACCAGTGTCGGCCTTGCCTTGACTGAACAGATAGCTGCACTGGATAGGATTGAAGTCTCCCTATCAGTGGCAAAGATGATTTTGTTTATGCATATGCTTGTAAGTACATGATTTATTAGTTTTTCTGTTTATTTAGTAAGTTTTTGCTTAATAAATTGTTACGTTTGAGCCTTGGTGTCTTGTGTCATTATTAATTCTGTATTAACCTCAGACTTTAAAGTAACGGACTAGTTCAACATGCTACATGATATGGTTTCAGAGATTTTGCTTTTCATTTAATATAATATGTTATACAATGACCCCCCATTAATATTCCAAAATGTGCACGCTGATTGGTCAGAGTGCACGTTGTAAATCAGAGTTATAGTAATGGAAAAAGGTCCAGTCGCCAAACTATCTTGCTATGTTAAATGAGTTTAACATAGTGAGACAGCTTTTGGAAAGCAACGGAGCATCTCCGTTGCTTTTTTAAAGCTGTCTCGCTATGTTAAACCCATTTAACATAGCGAGACCCTTAAAAAGCAACAGAGATCTTGCTTTCTCCGTTGCTTTTTTTAAAGCTGTCTCGCTATGTTAAACTCCTTTAACATAGCAAGACAGTTTGTAAAAAGTAACGGAGATCTTGCGTTCTCCGTTGCTTTTGCCACAGCTCTGATGTACTGCGTAAGTATACGCATGCGCAGTACATCAGAACTGCCGCAGAATACCAGATAGCTGTGGAAGGGCAGCAAGGAGGCATTATATAATGCCATTATTTAAGAAAAGTAATTTTTTTTTTCTTAAAGATGTCATTGTATAATAGCAATAACCTACTTATGGGTGTGGGTAAGGCTGGATTTACCCACGGTTGTCTTTGTTTGGCCACTTGGGCTTCGCCCTCATGACCAAACCACACCAACCGTGGGTAAATCCAACCTTACCCACACCCAGGCGTGGGTTATTGCTATACTATAATATAATATAATATAATATAATAATGAACACTGGACTCTTCATAATAGCAGATCCAAAATAGTTAAAGATGTGCTTATATGACCAGGAAAAGTTGTTGACTGTTGCTTTGTAACCACCTGCAGTGGTGCACCAAACTGGAGTAGGGGCAGGGCTATAACAAAATTATTAAATTTGCAAATTACCAGCCCAACAAAACTCATCACTGCAAGGCTCTCCATCAGTACAGATCCTGCAGTTAATATGCACATATACATAAGTAAAGCTCAGTGAAGTAGCTGTCTTGTAACATATTTAACACTTGTAGTTATCTCACACAAAGAAACTACAAACACACACACACACATTGCCGTCTGACCCGGAGTCATTTGGGGTTTCTCCCCTGAAGATCACCAAATCAGCAGTACATTTTTCTACATTGGATGCTGAGCTGTTGCCCCACTACACAAACATTCAGATAATAAACTCGGTGGCACATAGTTCCCTGAACTGATACCGGCCCGGTATAAAAAGTCAGAAATCGCTCTCTCCCAAATGCAATCATTCACTTAATAATACTTGAAAAAGCTGCCCATCACAGAAAACCTGAAATCTGTCTGCCAGGCTGTTAGTATAAAAATGATCTGCACGGGACTAACAGCATTTGAAACGATGCACTAAAACCATAAAACCATTTGCTTTTTTAAAATAAAACCTTATTTATTGTAATCGCTTATTAAATGACCTGCTTGGATGAACTAATAACATTTAAGCATATTGAACAATATATAATCCACAGTCCAGTTAAAATTCATTTCACAACATCTGCTGACTAATACAAAGAGCATATGGGGATGCACAGAGAAACTGCAAAAATATTGAACCAGAAATTTGTCTGAAGCCTCTTAGCTTGACCTATTTACTACTGTGCTATTTTGCTAAGGTCACAGAAGTGATGTAGTATGTACAATGCCACTGCATAAAAGTGTTTTGCTACAGGTCTCATGTTTACATATGTATGTGCTGTGGTAACTTGCTGGTGTTCCCTCTTCCCTGTAAAGCAGTCTTCATAAATTCTGACCCTTATGCAAAGGTAAGTTCAAGCAATCAATTTGTACCAAAGCTAAAATGGATAGAGGGGCTGCTTAAATTATGAACTAATATGTGAGACAATGTTTTAGCACCAAAGAAAGCATTAATATAAATTATTGCTAAAAATTGGTCATTTAATATGTATGATAGCCTGTTCTCTGGCACAATAGTTATGTTAGCATCTACTGAATAAGAAAGGGATATGTATTGTTTACTGACCTTCATTTTACTTTTAAATATATAATAAAATATATGTAGAAATGTATACACTGAATATATAAGAGCTTACATTTGGTAATATTATTAAATCTGATAACTTATAGGGTTACTAACTTACTTTTTAATGTTCCTCAAATATTTTAATGGTAACTCAATTTATGTTTGCATATATTTTGTATAAGGCAGTGTGGAAAGGTATAATAAGCTCACTTTCTGAATTGTTCTGCATTATTTTAAGCATTACTGCTTTGTAAACCATTCTGTTTTAAATTTATATTCAACAATGGCACACATCAGTTATTGTAATGCTAGTTAACACATCTCATTCTTGACAGTAAGGCACTTGTAGGTTGATGAATAAAAGTGGATTTCGTCAAACTAAAAGCATTGATTTTAATAAGAGCATTAAGTGGCTCTGACAGAGTATCTACCAGTCAGAATATGTTGAAAGGAGAAAACTTCACATTCATGGTATACAACTGCTGAGAATCACTTTCACTTTACACAAACCTTTTTCCCTTTTAAATGCCAGACCACTGTCTACCTCCACCACCGGGGGGGGTATGTGTAAACTAGTCAGAGTTGTTGAATGTAAAGTAATGACCTAAATCTGCAAACATGGCCCAGCTTTTCAAAGTCATTCGTACCCGAGGTTACTTTAGGATTTTGTGTAGCCATGTGCAAAATTCATGAACCCAGATCCCTTGACTAACAAATATAATAATGATGTAGTAAAGCTGTTACCTTACAAATCCTTTGGAAGTTTGGAAGAAAACACGTTGAATCTTTGACAAGATTTGCAGCTTATGTTTTATGTTGAATAGATATGGGTGGTTTTACTGTAATATACAATGCTATTTATGATATTAGAACCAACAAGAGGTCAAAAGATGGGGAAGCATAACATCAGTCACGCTACTATTTATAGTGTCTATCCACAACAGATAATCGCATCATGCCGTTATAAAAGCCCACAAGAGGACTAAAAAATATACATATATATCGCTATTATCTGTCTATGCATCTCTCTATCTCTCTATATATTAGGGAGCAATGCATGTGTGTGAACTTATTTTCAGACTTACAGTGCATTATAATGAATTCTACACATGTAAAAATACAGTTAAAAATACTACTTATTGCAATGTTTACTACAAGTAGATAAAAGTTCAAAAGTGGATGGGCCTTTTCCGGGCAGTGGGCATATTGATTCTACTGTTGCCATTGTTAAGGATGCATATTCCCAGCTGCAGTTATGCTGATAAGTATGAAAGTCAACTTATTAAAATTAAACCTCACATGCCACAGTAGTACTGTTCTCCATATCTTACAGGGTGCACTGGATGCTGATTCGCCTTGGCCAATATTTGTATATTTACACCAGAAGAATAAATCAAAACTGTAATTTTCAGAGCTTGATGTTCTAGTGGATTTTTAATAACATCTGGATTGTTTGTCTCCCCAGCACACACACACACACACACACACACACACACACACACACACACACACACACACACAAAAGCATGCACTCACAGTGGAAAGATTTAATTTGCATTTCTGCAGGATTATGCAGCCTATTTTTAATTTGTACAAGTGCTGCACCGGTCTGCACCATTATCGGCCAGTGTGACTTCATGTGGCTGTACTGCAAAAGCATGAATGCAATCAGCTTGCTGGTCTAGTGCTGTGCTGCATTTTCCCAATAGGTTGTTTAATTGGGAATAAGAGTTGAGAACTACAGTCTAACTCTATCCTGTGTTGTGCAATGTTATCACATTAAGAAAAATACAGGAACACTTTAGGGATTCAAGCTTTAACACGATAGGAAATCCATGTGACTTGCTGATTATTTTTAAACTTAAAGATGTGAACTTGTAGTACCATCAAGCAAAAAGTACCTGACAAATTTCACAGATTCTTTGCTGCTTGGCAGTATTTAAGCACCATTCTCCACACACACCCAAGTCAGAATGTATTTCCATTGTAAAAGGCAGACTCATAAAATGTTTTTAAAAAAAGTAATGAAAGCCACAACCTTATAGAATAACATTCTGTTATCAAAATGTGATAATCAAATGAGAGAAATCACCACTATCTTGGGATGATGGAGATTCTCGACATTTTCAAACTGATTTTATCCATTTGTAATATTGCTGTTTGTTAGCACACCAAAAGTGGCAGTCTCAACTGTACCGTTTCTTTGGTGCAGTGTTGGTACTGCAATAAAATAAAAGAAAAGTATTAGCAAATTACCTTACTGCAGAGCAGATTCAAAGTAATTTGTCCTGGTATTTTTATTTTAAAATTAGACTAAATAAACTTTCTTCTGTCTGACAGAATTTTAATTAACACTGATATCACAGCTCTCACCTCTCTCTCTCGGCTTTTCCCGGTTAGGGGGTCACCACGGTGGATCACCTTGTCCGCTCATGATTGGCAGTGGAGATTTTATGGTGTTGAGTTGCCAGCCCAGCGCCCAACCTTCCACAGAAGGCACACACACGCACGCACTCACACCTAGGGCCAATTTTTAGCGTGTCCAATCCACTTGCAACATGTCTTTAGGGATGTGGGAGGAAACCAGAGCACCCAGAAGAAACCTATATGACCACAGGGAGGACATGCAGACTCCGCACCGAAGACACCCCAGCAGACGATTGACCCGGAGAGCCTCTTGTTGTGAGGCGACAATGCTAACCGCTGCACCACCTCGGCTGTCCTGATATCACAGCTCTCACCAACGTGCCTAAATTACAATGGAGATACAGTTGGAGGAGGATTGTTATAAAAAAAAATCTTCTGACTGCAACCTCCAGTCGATCTCTGCTGTGTGTTAAACGCGTTATGCGACAGGATAACAGGATTGTGAGGAAAAGATGCAGCCACCTGATTTCCCAAAAAACAAAAAAAAAAAACAACCAAGTTTAAAAAGGGGCCAGTGTGTACCCCTGTGCCCATGCCTTAATCCGCCACTGTAGTGGGTTAAAACAGAAGAAGGGGCTGAGTAGTCTGAGGGTTTGTAAATGATTTTCTGTGCTGTAATTAGTTGTAGGTAGGTTAGATAATCTGGAAGTTTGAACCAGTGATGCAGTGAGGGAAAGAGTATTTTGCATTGGTTGCAAACTTGCTGACCTTGTTGTAGCAGGACTGAAGCTTGGCTTTTAGGGAAGACTGGATATTTGTAAGGAGAGGAGCACAATATAGGAGAGAATGTAGGAGAAAGGTTAAGGTAAGAGTATGCTTAGTAGAGCAGTTAAAGTATTTATGTCTGTAGAGGCGCCTAGGTTTGTTTTTTTTTTTTATATTATTGTGGATGTGGAGGTCAAATGTTAGATTTTTATCAAGAATAACTCCTAGTAATTTTTTTTATATTATTGTGAATGTGGAGGTCAAATGTCAGATTTTCATCAAAAATAACTCCTAGTAATTTAATGTGGGAGACCACCTCTGTAGTGGTGTTTTGAGAATGAATGGTGAAATATGTCTTGTTAATAGAGAGGTTTTTCTTGGGAGTAAATAATGGCAATTTGTTTTTTAGGGTTTGGGGATAGATGATTATTGGCCATCCACATTTCAGTAGCAGTAAAGGCATTCTGGGTTATTTGCAGAAGTTCTGTTGTTGATTTAGCAGAACAAATAATGGTTGAATCATCTGCATATTGTACAACAGATACATTTTTATAAAAATAATGAAAAAAGGGGTCCTAAGATGGAGCCCTGGGGAACACGCAGATGATTCAAGAAATGGAGAGAAAGAGTTGAGCCATATAGTGGATTGTTGTCTGCCTTTTAGGTAATCAGCAAACCAGTTTAGAGTTGAGGGGGGAGATACCTAGGGTGGAGAGTTTACTGAGGAATAGAGGGTGGGAGACCATATCAAAAGCTTTTGAGAGATCAAGAAAGAGTGAGGATACAAATTTGCCAGCATTTCTACCTTAATTAACTGTGTGTCCATAAAGGAAATAAGAGTTGTAGTAGTTCTGTGACCTGGCCTAAACCCAGTGAGTTGGGGAGAGGAGTTGTTTTAGTAGTAGATAGTGTAGATGTTGTTAATGGATACATTTTTCCAGGATTTTAGAGAGAGGGGAAGAGAATAGCAGTGGGTCAGAAATTAGAAATATCTGCATTATTACCACCTTACCAGTTTGCTGATGGATTAGGCAGTGCATCTCACTGACATTTGGAGGTATTCTGGGGTAAGTTGTCAGGGACATTGGCGTCAGGTTTCAGCTTTAGGAGAAGTTTAGTTATAATAGTGATGAGTATAGGGGAGAAAGAAAAGGTGGGTAGGGAGGGGGTTGTGGTATCCTGTGAAGGAGGTGTTAGTGGATGAGAGTTAGTATTAGACTTAGTTTGGGGAAAGGTAGTGGTAAGTTTAGCTATTGTGCCAATGAAATGTGAATAGAAGAGGGAGGATATTTCACTGGCTGTTTTCTTGGGGAATGGACAGGGGTTGTTTTTGGTACCAGATTTAATTAGACCTGGGATGGAGTTACAAAATTTCTTTGGATTTTATTTGCAATTTTTTTGGAGGCTTAGATAATATTCTTTTCTGTCATTATTGACTAGGCATATTGCTTAATTACAGAGCTGTCTAAATTGTAGGAAATCAGTGGCATTCTTGTACTTTTGCCATTTTTCCAATACTTTGTCCCTGACAGTCATGATTTGCTTGGTAGCTTTAGACAGTCATATGGCCTGCTTAGTTTTTACTCATTTTTGTCTTACTGGGGCTAGTTTGTTTAAGGTGTTGAAGAATGTGGAGTTGAAGAACTCAGCAGTCTCATCAAGGGGCAGGACTCTTAGTATATTCCAGTTGATGTTTCTAAGGGTTTCATTAAGAGTTATAGGATTAAAGTTGCTTAGATTTCTAGTTTGTATTGGTGTTGGGAAGGTGTTGGGTTGGTTTTACAAGTATATAGGTTGGTAGGTGGTCACTAATGCTGCAAGGAAGTGTGCCTGGTGTTGAGATTTTGTTTGTCAGAGTAGTATCCAGTCAAGATTTGAGCCACTGTCTTTATTCCTCTTAGATCTAGTTTTATCTGTTATCAGCTGTGTAAAGTTGAAGAGGTTGATATTAGATGATGGAGAGTGACCCGAGAAATCTAACCAGTTTATGCTTACATTGCCTAGGATAATTATGTCTTTATTTATATTGTTTGATAGCCAGGCAAGAATATGTTCTAGAAGGGGTGTCTGGGTGGATGTATATGACTACGATGCAGAGATACATAGAATAGTTTTGTGTGAGAAGTGACAACTATCTCGGCTGTAGAGAATTGAGGAATAGGGTTGGAATATGGGGCAACAGTGAAGGTGTTAGGAAAGAGTATAGCAATGCCTCCTCCTTTTTACAGGGTCTGTCAGCCCGTAGGCAGTCATACCCTGGGGGGAGGAATTCAGTCAAGTTTCAGTTGCAGCTAATATATCTGGTTTATTCAGGGATATCCAGGCATGGAATTCTGGTATTTTGTTTCTGATACTTTGAAGATTGATTGTTGTGAAATGTAGTGATTTATATGAACTAGGGAGGTTGGCATTCAAAGGGATGGGTCCTAGGTGTGAGCGGATATCTCCATGTAGAAATATGTTAGATTACTTGTACAGGTAGGTGAAAGGTGGGAGGTTTCTTTTTAGGTGACTGGAGATAGATATATAGTTGTGAATGCTTTTATGGACAGGAAGTAGTTTTAGTTTGGTATGTAGAAGAATGTCGAGTGTGTACAGGCTAGGGGATATATCCGAGTAGCTTTAAATAGCTGAGGATTGTATGGCAGTTATGGATGTGATTTTGTGAGGTGTAGAAGTTGTGTATAAGGATGTTAGTTGAGATAAGAGGCATAGCAGAAGGACAAGGGGGCAGAGTAGAGAAATAGGTGTATGAATAGAGAACATATTAGATAAGGTGAAGAAGTGTTGCGAGCTGTTATGTGTTAGTGATAGTTTAGATGCATTAGTAAATAGTATAGATAGGAGGCATAGTAGGTAAAGTGATATGAGAATACTAGATTGTTTTTGAAGTTGTATCAAATGGGTGAATGTTTTATTATTGGATGAAGAAGTGGTAGGGGTGTTAATTGTTATTGGATGATTGAATAGGAGGGGAAGTTGTTATTGGATGATCGAGTTGAGGGGAGCTATGGAGAGAAATTTATTTGAAGCAGGAGTGGGTGGGAATGAGGGTAGGGTAGGGGAGTGGAGTGATCCTGAGCAGAATTTGAATGTAATTTAATCGATTATGGAAGGGCGATGATAAAGTGGTTATGTATTTTATCCACCTAGTTACAATGTTTTATGCTTTTAAGTAATTGATTAATTATTGGGCATTAGTTCAAGCATTCATTGATAATTGCTTTTAATTGTATTTGATGACGTTCATGCTTTTAATAGTTTCACAATATTTCATTGAGTCTTCATAAGAAATGATGTTTTATTTTTTTAATTCTTTCTTATTAATGTGACATACTGAATAGAAGGGTTGAATATTTTGCACATATAGTTGAGTTTTATTCTTTATTTGTTGATTCGTCCTTTAATTATGAAGGTATTTAATGAGCTAGGTAGGAAATAATGTTATTCTGATAAGTACCGGTTCCCGAAATGAGCGCTCTCAATTTCCAAAAAAACATGATGGTGTTTTAAGAATACTGGTGTTTTAAAAATGCTGCATTATCTTTCCACGTGGTTTTTGTTTGGTTTGTTGTGCTTTTATGTACCTACATCTGTTTTGTACAGCATTTAAGTTGGGTTATTAGTTTTTTTTTCACTGTCTGCATGCCTATATTCAGGTTCTGAGTTTTAAGTTTAAACCATTCTTTCCAAGACATTGCAGATTTTGTTTCGGTAGTGAGCCATACTGAGTGGTTAGCATTCACTCTTTTTTGAAGAGTGGGGCATGATTGTAGAATAAAGTATTAAAATTATTGACAGCCTCATTGAGTGGGAGAGTTTTTAGGACCAACCAATTAAAGCTTTTCAATATATTAATGAAAAAAGTCTTTATTGATTTAAGAAGGGTTTGGGGATATTTTAAGTTGGTGAGTGTTAGGTTGGTGGGTAGTATTTCTATGGGTATAGTCTGGAAGGTGACTGTTAAGTGAGTCTGGATATGTTCAAGAGGTTGTATATTTACTGTGGTCAGAGACCAACATCCAGTCTAGAATTGCACCTTTACTGTTTGTATTAATAAATCTAGTGGGTGTTTTGATAAGTTGTACCCATAAAGGTTTATACTTGCTGAAGGAAAGTCTGACATAAGGCTTTGCCAGCTGATATTTACATCCTTTAACATGTTATTTTCATAAGGTATTTTATTAATTGTCCAGGAGAGGATCTCTTCTAAAGTTGTTAGGTGAGATAATAGACTCTAACAAAATATATGTATATATATATATATATATATATATATATATATATATATATATATATTTGTTTTTTTTTTTTGTTAAACTTTAGTAGTGATAGAAGTATTTCAGTATTTTGGAATTTAGGGGATGTTATGTGACTAGGGAAAGAGATATTATGAACATGGAAAGTGAAGGCTACTTCACCTGCTTTTTTGTGGAGCTTATCAGCTGTGATGATACTATAGCCTAGAGGAAGCAGTTCAGAATCTTTAATGCTAGACTTAAACCATATTTTTATGATGGCAAGAATATCAGGATTATACTGTGATATCCAGGTATGTGGTTCTGAAATTTTGTTACAAATGCTTTTTGTTAGTCCAGTGGGAAAATGATGGGGTGAGGGATTTGATGTGCTGGTTTTATTAGTATAGATTAGGTAGTGGTTTAATGATAGAACAGTACAGTTGGGAAGAGATATTGTTTAAATTGGTGGCTGAAGGAGGGTTAGTTAAGTCAGAGTTTTGAAAAGGTGGTTCTGTACTATTTATATTAATTAGTGTGTTTTTGCAGCCTGGGTCAGAGTAGACATCACCACACTGGGGAATTTTTGAGAGGTAATGTATCAGTTTAGAAGTGACCTGTATGAGTTTTATTTTTTGAGTAGAGGGGTGGTAGTGAAGTATTTTGAGATGAAAGTAAAGACAAAGTGAGATATTAAAATGCAGGGAGATGTATTTGTATACCTACTCCTGATTTCACAATAGTTTAGTTGGTAAAATGCAATTAATATTTTTGCACTCTGGTTCTGACCACTGACATAGTCAGATACAAGCACTAAATACTGGTTTATTGTGAAATTGTGACATATTATTAAAGGGGTCTTTTACTCAGTAATGAACAAACACTTCATGATTACACAACTATAATAAACATTTTTCACCTTACCAGTAACTCAGACGTTATTACTGAAGATCTCACAATAAAATCCAATGTTAAGAACATTCTTTTGTTCAGATCTTAATTGCACCTGTTTTAAACTATTGGCTTTATTTGTGGCTTTCATTAACATTTCACAGAAATGCAGTGATTAGCAACATTCAAAATGGTGACACTCTGAAAGTTTCAACAAATTCACTTCAATGTATGAAGCTCTTAAGAACAGGGCTCGTCTCCATATAGCGTAGAATTGCATTATTGTACATCTGTGCAACATACCCATTGTCTTAAAAACTTTGCCACCATGCACAAGCTACTGCAAGTTCATTCAAATGCATGTGCAGTTGGACTGTGCATGCACCCACTTTTTGACACTGTGCAGGTGCCAGCTGCATGAATTGATGATGTCATTTTGCAGTGGGTGCATTTCAAGCCCTAGGAATCGTAGGTTCATAGCGAGTCTTTATTCTAATTTGAACCTGGCATCAAAAATTAACTCTTCTGTCAGAGCTCAGGGCATCTGGATGCAATTTAGAGATGGACTTTCCTCCTTGACTAGGATCCCTCAGAGTGGTGAACAGTGCCGCCACTGATAATGGTGACCTGCAGAAAAGATGACCTGACCTGCTTGCTTAGTTGGTCACTGTAGTATAGGAAAGCCGATCAGAGTTCTATAGTGAGTAAGACATGACTATTACTAATGCAATGTTTAATATGCATTTTAATCTCCTAGGTTTATTTCTAGATCATGGAAGTAATTGCAAAGTTTTGCTTTATTTTTACTGTAAATGTACTTAGTACTGTAATTCTGCAACAGCTGTGAAAAAGTATAATGAGATGTGAAACATTTTTTATAGTTGCTTGCTGCTATACTACAGTGTGTATGGTTTAGCCCAGCTAATGAAATCTGTAGTCAGAAATGTGTATAACAAAACGTAGGTGTAAATTAAATGAAAAGTAAATAGTGTTACATTTTTGTACAGAATTATCAATTATCATTTCATTACCTTCTTTGAAGATACCTTGCATGTTATTGATAATGTATTAGGAATTTCCTGAACACTTCTTACTACAAAGCTGCTTTCAAGAGCACCATATATATCAGGAAGACTTTTGAACTATTTACTGGAAAATAATTTTGTTGCTATGGCAAGTTATTATTTTGTCCTTTTGAGCAAGGCCATGTTTCTTCAGAGCTGCGTATTTGTAGAAGTATGTTATCAATGAATATACTTCTTTCAGTGCACTCAGACTGGACTTTCTTATTCTTACCTTGTCTGCATTGAATGTATCAGTATGTACTGAATTTTATCATTGGCTAATGCTGTATATAGAATTGCTGATTAGAAAGATTGCAGTGTATTTTCTGCTGTTTGAACTTATGCATGGCTGGAACAGGTCAGTAGACAAGTCTACTTACCCTGTAAACAAAAAATAACAAACAAATAAATAAATACATGAACATGAAGATACATCAGTAAGAGAGCATGCAATTATTAGACTTATTTTTAAACAATCGTTCACCCAGAGCAACACCTGCATCAATCTGGCCTGGCTGAAATGGACAAACTGCAAAGTTGCCATAGCAGCCAAATTCTTGAAAAATAAGTAGATCAATACCTCTATTACCCTGCCACTAAAGTATGTGATAGGTAACCATTTCAAACACTAAGACTGAATATTCAAAAAAAAGGACATAGATATACAAAGTCCAAGATGGTCATTTCTCAGAATATTCCTTTTTCTCTGAAGTATGGCTTTTATGGCATTAATATGTATAACGTTTGGCAGATGTGATGGGGGGCTTACCCCCCAACCCCACACATCAGTGTGCAGGGGGATTCCCCTTTGCAAAAAAGAAGTTTAAAGGAGAAAAGTGATGTTCGATATTCGCTCTTCTCCTGCAGTTTAATTTTTTTTTTTTTTTTTTTTTTTTTTTTTTTTTATTACTGCATGTCAGTACTCTGCACTTTGACTACAACATTTATTTGGGGCACTTATGTGACTCTACTGAATGTGTCTTTTGCAGACGTTGATAAGTTTCTGCAACAATTTCATTTAATCTGCAATGTATTCCATACTTATTTTAAAGGCAATACATAAGATCAGAACTACAGTTCAATTTCTGTGCTTTTTAACTGGAAAACAGGAAAGGCAAGTAATAAAACTATACTTGCTATGTTCTGGCAGTTTCTATGCTGTTACAGGGTTAAATGTATAACTTGATCAGTCAGGAAGCAGGGGGGCAGAATGGTGGTAGAATTAACTTTATCATATCTTATTTCTGATACATTGATCAGTACAGTAACAGTGATGAGGGAAAATATTATAATAAAATATAACAACTTTAGTTATCAATGTTTTGTAAATATACACAATCAAGTATTGTTCCTTTTTTTCTTCTTCTTTTCATAGGACATGAAGAGATAAAGTATAACTGCTGCCTCTTTCAGAAGAGGCAAGAGCAGCTGGTCCTTTGACCCTGTAAGTAGTGCTTCCCCCCATTAAGAAGAAAAAAATAGTAATTAAAAAATAAAATTAAAAATAAATCATATAATTAAAACATCACTATGTATTCAAAAATTACATTTTTCTTTTGCTCTGAGGATTAGGTTACTGCAGTATAAGAGCTTATTACCACCTGTGGGGTTTGGAATGTCATAGCTCTAGCAGCCTATACACATCTTGCATTCATAGGATCACAGGAAGTTACTAGGCTATTGGCCTTGAGGCCCTTACAAGCCTAGCCAAGAATTTTAGACCATGTTCCAACAAGTCATCACCTGCTACTTCTGTTCAGCAGGGACACAGGTGGAATCCCAGGGGTGTATTTTCAGTTCCCCATCCAGTTATCCAGGTTGCACTTAAAAAGGGATAATAAGGTACTATGCTTGACGTGGAGAGGGAAACTATTCCACAGGAGGGGCGATCTCTGGGACACAAGTCTGACCCTCCAACAAGTCCTATTGATATCACAGACCAGGTTGAGGTTGGCGTACGGGTTACTCGAGTGGAGCTTGACTTGCAGATATGCAGCAGTCCCATCAAGGCAGGGTCTGAGAGTGCTTTATTTGCCAGACAGAGGTCACCTCTGAGGAGTTTGTATGAGACTGAGTAGAGGGACAAGGTTTTTAGCCTATCTGTGTAAGGTAGAAGTTTGATGCCCTGGATTCTCCTGGTGAGGAGCCTCTGTGTTCTGTCCAGCTCCTGCATGTGCTTTGTGAGATACATGCCAAAAGGGGGATTGTACTCAATAATGGGTCTTATAAGGGAAGAATACAGGGATGTTATGAGCTCCTTGTCCCTGTTTGAGGTACCCTTCCTAATGAGGTGGGCCATGTAGAAAGTTTCCGTACAATGGAGGCACTATGATGGTCAAAAGTCAGGTTGCTATCAACCTGGGTGCCTAAGTCCCTCACGACTGATTGCGTGCATAGGACCTTGTTATTAATGTGATAATTTGTGGGGATGTCACTCTCCCCAAATAGATGATGCATTTTTTGGCATTTAGTTTCAGCCATGTTTCTGGTACTAGTCATTTGTTTGGGTGAGACCCTTTTGGAGGATGTCCACATCACTAGGGAAATTGATGACAGCGCCCAGTTTGCAGTCATCTGTAAACTTGATCAGCCATAGTCTACTGGTTTTGACTTGCACCTCAGAAAAGTATATCCCAAACAATAGAGGCCCCAAGACCAATCCCTGGGGTATGCCACTCATTTTGGGCCTACTACTTGAGGTGGCTTCCCCTATTTTGAATAGATGGGTTCTATCAGTGAGCCAATTTGCTACCCATCTGGTAACATACAGATTGATGCCTAGTTGAGCGAGTTTATCTATTATACCTGAGTGGGGAATAGTATTGAAGGCTTTGGCTAGAAGGTAGGTGGTGTGTACCATCTTCTCCTTGTCCATGGCTTTGGTGACTGTGCCAAAGAAGTCAAACAAATTTAACAGGCATGACCTCACCTTGAGAAAATCAAACTGTGTGGGATCTAGTGTTTGGAGGCTGCCAATGTCTTAGTATTAAGGTCATTCCATGGCCTTGCAGATCAGGCTAGTTAGGCTAATGGGTCTCTAATTTCCTGGATTGCTGGACACTCCACCTTTGTGCAGAGGGATGACAGTGGCTGTCATCCACTTGGCTAAGATTAAGTCGGTACTCAGGCTTTGGTTGAATAGGTTGACTAATGGTGCTGCAAGTTCCTGCCTGGGTTCATGTAGAATGCAGCCTGCAATGTTATCAGATCCCATGGACACTGTATTTTTTGACTTTTAGAGGGCAGTGATGACTTGCTCCCTAGAGATAAGAGGAGGGGGTCAGGTGCTGGGAATGTCCTGGTTTACTTATGGGTGGGACAGAGGGGTGAAGTTTCCACTGAATCTGTCTGCCAGCAGGTTGGTTATATCTACCACATTTGTGTATGTGGTATCCTTGACCAGTAGATCTGACTGCTTCATTTGAGATTGTGGACATATGTGAAGAAGGGCTTATAATTGTCTTTAGTAGATGTAGCCAGTTTGGACTCGAAGTTTGCTTTGGAGGATTTCAATAGTGGTCTTACTTACTTGTTCAGGCTAAGGAGAGATTACTTCCAATTAGGCACCTGCTCCTTCTTGGTACTGGACAGGAATTTTTCCTTTTATTATAGAGGTTATTTATTGCAGATGTCTACCAGACAGGTTTACTCTTCCTTGTGGAGGATGATTTTGTCCTGTTGGGTATTCCTGATTCCATGCAGCTATATAAATGCTCATAAAATACTTGTAGGTTTGGACATTTATTCCAGTTCCTACAGAGGGGGAGGGGGAGGGGGCTGAGAAGCTGTTTATACTTTCCCTCAGGAGGTTGTAATCAGCTTTGGAGAAGTCTTTTTGTTTGACCCTAGCTGGGGGGGGGGGGGTTGAGGGAGATGGTGACTTCAAAAGTGACCGCTTTGTGGTCGAATCTTACCAGGGAGGATGACAATGCAGGGATACTGCAGTAGTTACTCATGTTGGTTAATACCAAGTCCAAGATATTATCACATCTTGTGTGGGTGTCAACCAGCTAGTCCAAGGCATTTGCATTGGTGACATCAAGGAATCTCTGGGCCTTTGTGTTTTGGCATGAGTAGTTCTTCCAGTCTGTGGTTGTATAGTTAAAGTCGCCCAGGATCAGGGTAAAGGGTTGAATCTTGATAGATTCGAAGAGGTCCAGATAGGTGGAGTAGGCATCTTGAGTCAAAGGTGGGGGCCTGTAGCTAGCTATGATTAGAATAGGGATCTTGTTAATGATCAACTGCACCTGGAGTGACTCCTGTGCGTCATACTGTTAGACCAGCCTGGAGGTGTGTATGTCTTTAATATATATTGAAACTCCACCTGTTTTTGCTTTGCTGCCCACAGTTTGGGGTCTGAATGTATGATAGGATGAGTAACTTGGTATGGCTGGGGTACTCTCCACAGCTTTGAACCAGGTTTCTGTGACTGCACAAACGTCAGCATCTTCCAGAGTTAAGAATGCTTGCAATGAATGCAGTTTCATGTTTAGACTCCTAGCATTTAGCAACATGGGCTTTAATTTGCTTTTTGATGAAATTTTCATGTTGGTAGTTTTGACCTCATGGCATTGCCTAAACAGTATGGGGGAGGCAAGAGGCTTTGCCAGAAGCCCAAGGGAAACAGATGCAGGCTATCTATGGCAAAGCATCTTGGTCTGTCGATTATGTCTTCCCAGGCTGTCGGGTACTGGATCCCCTTGGAATGACACCAGAAACTAAGCCAATTGTTAAAGTCAGTCATTTTCTGTTTGTATTGAGGCATCATTCTGGGTGACAGTAGAATGCTGCCTAAGGCTAGGAACATACCTGCCTGAGACACATATTCAGCGAGTTCGATCTCGTCTCTTTTTATATAGTCTAGGGAGGTAAATTTCAAGTAATTCACACCAAAATGGACTATGACAGAGTCATAACAGTACCTGTTGCTGAGAGACTTGAGTGCATGTGTGATGTGGCGGATTCTGGCACCTGACAAACAATTAACCGTGACCTTCTCCTTATCCAGGCTGGTGAGGGGAATATCTGTCTGTCTCACAAAGGAGTCTTCTGTGACTACTCAATTTAAGGGTTAAGAAGACAGTAAAGCTCACAGAAAAGCACAGATTAACCACTTACAGACAAATACAGAACTCACAGTATGAAAAACACAGTTAAACACTAATGAAATGTAGTTAATCAGTAAATTGCTTTAAAACAGTGCAAATGTAATAAATTAGCTGTAAGGCACAGATGAAAATGATAAGCAAATGCAATAAAATAAGTGAAAATAAATGAAAAAGCACTTAGATTGGTCTTGGAGCCTCAGGAATTTTGTGAAAAGTCCCAGAGATGATGCACCTCAGCAGAGCCTGGTTCAAACAAGCCCAAACCAGCTCAGATGTGGGGTTTAAATACCAGAAAAATAGAAGATTCTAGTAACACAGAAATCTAGCCAGTCCTGTTAGCCCCTGATTTATTTACCAATCATCTTATGCCAGACAAGGTCCAGGCAGCCCTGCTACTTTCACTAGCAGAGAAGATAAGCCCCTACCAACACAAGATGGCTGACAGAAACACAGCAGGCAAACACATGATGGCTGCCAGAAACAAAGAAGGCTAAAACAAACAGCTCTGAATGCAGCAAACCTGTATCCAGACTATGTTACTTATTTTAAGGTTTAAAAACATAATAAACCTGACAGAAAAGCACAGATTAACGACTTACAGACAAAAACAGAACTCGTAATATGAAAAATACAGTTAAATAGTAATGAAAAACAGTAAAATGCAGTTAAGCAGTAATGAAATGTAGTTAATCAGTAAATTACTTTAAAACAGTGCAAATGTGAAAAATTAGCTATAAAGCACAGATAAAAATGATAGGCAAGTGCAATAAAATAAGTGAAAATAAATGAAAAGGTACTTAGATTGGTCTTGGAGCCTCAGGAATTTTGTAAGACATCCCAGAGATGATGCAGCTCAGCAGAGCCTGATTCAAAGCATTCCAGAGCATTTTCTAAAAAATAAACTTGTAAAGCCTAAGATAAACAAATGTACATATTTTTTGAACAAAATAGTAATGTCACCAGTAAGAAGTAATGTGATAGTGTTCAATCTCGCCGTTTGTTCTTACACATGGGTTCGGAGCCGATCCTCGGCTCTTGCAAGCTCTGCATCGAGAAGAAGCTCGAGACAATCTAATACCCACAATCCCCCTCTGCCTTTACCTCAGATCTAGTTTGCCGCTGCTGCATTCGCATCGTTGGGAGCTAGCTCGAGGGTTTTCTAAGCTAAGATATAACTTTTTGTTGTATTTTATTGAGAATTTTTATTTAACTTAATATTGTCAGTATTACCTTGTGTGATTGTGTTGTGGTTCCATAGTTCTTGGTACCGCTAACCTTTTATCGGTATTTTGGGGCCTACACCCTTACCATATACTACTATATTGAGTCAAATTTACCTGATTGTGACTAACCGGATTTGACATTTACCTGATTGTGACATTTACCTGATTGTGACTATTTTTCCCGGATTTGACTGTGTATTTGTTTCTAGACTTGTTTATTACCTACAATGTCTGAGAAGGCAAAGTCTGGTTTCAAGCGTTGTCAGTGTGGCCAAAAATGTCGGTCACTGACAACCATAGTTCCTGTACTGCCTTGGCCCTCTCCACTTACAAGAGGATTGCTCCATTTGTCACTCTTTCAGTGGGAGGGTCATGACAGATAGGCAGGAAACTAATGGACAGGGTCTTTTGAAACCAGCTTTCCAGAGGCTTTGGATGCTTCTGACCAGGCATCAGTCCTCTAAGGAATCGAAGACATCGGAGCCCAAGTCATCGGCTCCGACCTCTTCTTCAAAGGTTAGATCACCCCTTCCACAGCCTTCGGGCCCCAGTGTTCAACTGGTGTCGGTTCCTGAGCCTCGAGTCTTGGAACCGGTGATGGAGCTCCCTCCTTTGGCCATATTGAGGTCGGCTCGTCTTCGGTTCCTTCGACCGTTCCTCCTCTAAACTTTCGGATGTCGATGTGGATCGTGTGGTGCAGAAGCTGCTGGAGCATTCGCCCTCTCTAAACTTATTTCGTTTCCACCCAGCTGGTGTCGAAACTTGAAGGCCTTCCTGTATCTCCATCCATTCCTCCTCCGAGACCGATTCAGTCTTTGGAGCCGAAGAGGCTGATCTGCTGATTGTGGAGCCCTCGGTCCAGAACCGCCCTTTTCGGTCTGTTCCCTCACTCGACTCCGGATCGATGGATCGATGCCTTAGGTGCCCGTGTCGGGATTCTTCCCATTTCTTCGAGCCGGAGATTCTTCTTCGACCTGATGAGGAAGGTGTTGTCTACCCAGACAACCACATCAGTGGAAGCAGTTTCTCCTCCCCATAAAGGGCCTTTGTCTTCATCTGCACCCACGGCCACATCCAAGGTCTCAGCCGCACCAGCCACCCCTGGAGGGTGCCCTCTCTCCTCCGAGGCTTCTTCGGATGCTCCCAGGAAGTCCCTAGGAAGAGACTGTAAGAGGAGACACTGGATTCTCCACAAGAATCCATAACATCTGATACTGACTTAGATGAGTCAGAAGGGTCCCCTAAGTCACCTTCGAAGATGCCTCTTTTTCAGACATTTTGGAGATCCTGAAACAGAGAGGTGACTGGCAGTCCCTTCCCCTTCTGAGGATGAGTCAGTTCTGCTGAAGGCATTTGGTGCTCGCCCTTCCTCCTCCTGGGTCACTCCGCCTTCGACGAACTAATGGAACTTATTGCGAAGCGGTGGGAGGCTCCTGACACAGTGGAACCTGTTCCTAGGAAACCAACAAGTACATCACAGCACCTCAGGATAAGTCCTACCTTACTAAAGGAGTTCCAGTAGACGCTATGGTGGTGGCTGCAGCCACGAAAAGGAGATGTCGGAGTCTTCTTCGCCTGTCCATCCGCCTAATAAAGATTCTAGGACGATGGATAGATATGGGAAGCGCATTTTTAGTTCAGCGCTTTTTCCATGCGGTCCCTGAACTATTTGACCCATTTTACACGCCTGCAGAGGGATCTAGTCAAAGAGTTGGGAGATACCCTCCAGGGTTCTACAGATGCAGCTGTCTCAGAGAAAGTGACAGCAACTTAATACCCTAACATCGATTGTTAACTCGTCCATGAGGCTGATTTCGGTTCGAGTAGGGCAGCAGCTTCAGCGATTGCTCTAGACAATCCTGGATGCCTATGCTCCTAAGCCTTCAAGTCTTCCTTTACAACGCCCCATTTGACGGTGCCACTCTTTTTGGCCCCAAGGTAAAGGAGACCCTTACCGGTGTGAACAAGAGGAAAGACTCTGTCTGCTGTCGGAGTCCGTTTCCACCCCAACCAGACCGTACCCCAAAGGGCAACGCGGTGGGAAAATGTGGTTTCGAAACAAAATCAAGGGTCTTTCCGGCACACAGGGTGATGCCCTCTAGAGGCAGAGGAGGGGCAGAGGTGGAAGATGCCGCCCTGGCGGCAGAGGGGTCCGCAACATCAAGGTGACAGGGATACACTCCTGGTAAACCTTTCCAGCACTCCTGAGAGGAGGCCCGACTGTCCTGCTCTGGAGGCAGTCGGGTCGCTTAGCCTTTTACCCTCAGGCCTGGCAAGATATAACTACAGACAATTGGGTAAAAGCGAGTTACCAGAGGTTACACCATACCCTTTCTATCCTATCCCATTCCAAAGAAAAGACTCCCAGATGTACTCGCCTTCCCGTATTCATGAGCCAGCAGCTTTAGAAATTTCAAAGTTGTTAGACAAAGAGTCATCCAGCCAGTCCCAGCGGACCAGCAAGGATTCGACTTACTCAAGGTTCTTTTAGTTCCAAAGAAAACAGGGACTGGAGGCCCATTCTAGACCTGAGTTACCTCAATACTTCAAGAAAGAAAAGTTCAATGGTCACGCTTCAGTCGATCCTTCCATTTCTACAGAAGGGAGTGGATGTGCTCAATAGATCTAGAGGATGCATACTACCACATCAAAATGGCCAGGGCATCCAGAGATCATTTGCGCCCGGCTGGGAGCCAGTCACTTTCAATTTCGAGCCCTGCCCTTTGGTCTGACCTCAGCCCCAGGGTCTTCACCAAATGCATGGCAGTGGTAGCGCCTCACTTGAGACGCCAGGGATTCCAGGTGTTTCCGTATCTGGACGACTGGCTCCTTTCAGCCACCACCCGGCGTCAACTACTGCAGGCCAGAGACTATGTTCTTGAACTGTGTGTTCACCTAGGGATCTCCGTAAATTTCGGAAAATCCTTACTTCAGCCATCACAAAATATCTTGTTCATAGGAGCAGAGTTAAACACACGGCAATTAATTCTGAGGCTTCCCCCAGAAAGGATAGTATCGCTGCAGACTCACATACGTCCTCTACTCTTGTCAAGGAAATCTCCTGCAAAACTAGTTCTGAAGGTGTTGGGCCTCATGTCAGCCTCCTTATTGCAATTCCTGGGAAGGCTGCACATGAGAGTTCTACAATGGCTACTGTTTGCTCAATGGTCATTTCAACAGCTACCTCTAACACACGAGATTCTCATAACAAAGACTTGCAAAACAGACCTAAACTGGTGGCTCCAAACGTAACCTTTCCCAGGGAGGCCGCTTGTGCTAACAGTTACGGTGACCACCGACGATTACCTGTTAGTGTGAGGGGGCATCTTTGATGGACAGACAGTCCAAGGCGAATGGACCAATTTGGAGTACAATCTGCACATCAATGTTCTAGAGTTGAGGGCAGTGTTTCTAGCGTTGCAACACTTTGCTCCCCTTCTTCCTCTAGGGACTATTGCAGTTCAGACGGACAACATGTCGGTAGTCTGGTACATAAACAAACAAGGGGAACCAGGTCCTATCAACTATGCAGAGAGGCCATGAGAATTTGGCAGTGGGCAGAGTCGGGTCGCTTAATAGCAACGCACATCCCGGGTCATCCAACGCCATAGCCGACAAGCTGAGCAGAGCAATTCTGCTACCGCACGAGTGGTCTCTGAAACAGTCAGTGGCTTTTCGCACATGGGGCCAGCCTTCCTGCGACCTGTTTGCGCCCAATGAACGCCAAATGCAGGAGCTACTTTGCCCTATTACCCTCCAGGGAAGTCCCCAGGACGCACTGGTTTACGATTGGCCCCGGGACTCCTGTACGCATTTCCTCCATTTCCTCTGATACGAAATTTCTCCAGAAAGCCAGGAACCTTCACAGGACGATAATTCTCATTGCTCCATTCTGGCCTCACAAATTTGGTTTCCCTCCTGAAAATTCACTGCATTCGGGGACCCTGGATTCTGGACCCAGAGCCGGATCTGTTGACTCACTCGTCAGGGGTTCCCCATCCCGCTGTCACTCCATCTAGCAGCTTGGCTGCTCCAATTCCCAACTTAGCCAGGTCTGATCTCTTGTCACCAGCAGTCCAGAATATATTAGTGGCTTCGCATAAGGCTTCCACTACTAAAACATATACTAGCAAATGGAAACGTTTTGTATTCTGGGCTTAATACACACCACGTTGATCCCTTTACAGCTCCTTTGAATAAGATTTTAGAGTTCTTGACAGACTTATTTCATCAGGGTGCTTCTCCTGCTACTCTAAAAGTTCAATTGGCTGCCATTTCAATTTCCATGTGGAAGAGTGTGGAGCTCCTATCATGGCTCACAGACTTTGTAAAGTCTTCTTAAAAGGAGTTTTCATATTAGACCTCGGTCAGATCTCCTACGCCACCTTGGAGTCTAAACTTGTTACTATCTAAATTAATGTTGCCCCTTTGAACCTGCCTCTTCTTGCCCATTAAAATTTTTGTCCTGGAAAACTCTCTCTCTGGTAGCCATTACTTCTGCTAGACGAGTTTCTGAACTTCAGGCTCTCTCCATCAAGCACCCTTATCTAATCTTTCACTCTGACAGAGTTTCTCTGTACCAATTCATCCTTCCTCCCTAAAGTGTGTTCTATTAACAACATTAATCAGTCCATTGAATTACCCACTTTCTTCAAAAACCACTCCAACAAAATGGAGTATATGTTGCACAAATTGGATGTTCACAGACAGCTAAGGTTTTATTTGGATAGAACAAAAGATCACAGGAAAACAGATCAACTTTTTGTGGCTTTTGCTGATAGCAGGAAAGGACTTGCAGTTACCAAAAGAACTCTTTCAAAGTGGTTAACTGATTGTATAATCTATGTATACGATTCTGCAAATCAACCCCTTCTAAACAAACCCAAGGGACATTCCACAAGATCAATATCTGTCTTTGGCTCATGCAGCTCGCCTACCTCTGGATGCTATTTCAGCGGCTGCTACCTGGTCTAAGCCACATACATTTATTTCTCATTATAAAGTAGATAAGGTTTCTAGGGACAGAGCAACCTTTGGTTCCACTGTGCTCAAGAACGCCCTCCCGTGAGTTCCTCAGGATTTAGGAGCTAGGACGCTACCCATGTGTAGAACAAACAGATTGAACACTATCACATATAGAAGTTATGTACTTACCATAACGCTCCATGTGGAGTGTTCATCTCGCTTTGTTCTTACAGTCCCACCCTCCCACCCTTAGGAAGAACGTTCTTTGATGCCTGGCCAGAAGCATTTTTGCTACTGTCTTTATTCTCTGTACATAGTTGGTATACACATATACTTATATGTGTCTGTTTATGTATGTATAGATGTATGGCATGAATGTGCTGTTATGTAGATTGGTTTGCTTGCAAACTAGATCTGAGGTAAAGGCAGAGGGGGATTGTGGGTATTAGATTGTCTCGAGCTTCTTCTCGATGCAGAGCTTGCAAGAGGCCGGCACGGAGCCGAGGATCGGCTCCGAACCCATGTGTAAGAACAAAGGCGAGATGAACACTCCACATGGAACGTTATGGTAAGTACATAACTTCTATTTCTTTGCAGTGATGAGTCAGTGCATTCATATTTTTTTATAAATACTGTAATATATTATAATGCACACAAACCCCAGATTATATTTTTTGTAAACTTTCACTAACAAATTGTTCGTATCTTAAAAAACTATACAACCAAGACATATACTGTTAGAACTTTAACCACACATAAGCTTTCATGCAAGAAATTCCTAAGTGCATGTTTATTGAAATATTTTCAGAAAATATATAAACATATGTTTAATTACATAATTATCAAAACAAATAATGCAGAATATATCTAAAAACTTACAGCGCAAATTCCAAAGATAGTTTTCTTCAACGATATCTAAGGTTTAAATAAAATCAAACTAAACCAGAGCCAAAAATAATGACAAAACGTTTTAATTCAACACATCCACAGTAAGCACTTTCATCCACCAAGGACTTCTTCAGACTGTATAATGTGTTACAAAGAATACACTCATTAAATACACATGATCTATGATGTTACATGACGTTAATTTTTTCCTTTTAAGGAAAGCAGTAAACTCCTTTCTATCATTCAAAACAGGTGGATGGCAAGCATTCAGTTTCACTTGCCATTTAAGGTTTCACTTAATGTCATGTAACAGTTTGTAAGTCCCCTATTTGTTTGAAGTATTAAATACATGTGGAAATATTACTTATTTTCATAATTACTAACAAACTACTAGCAGTACTTCCAACAGTATAGTGTCATATAAACCAGCACTGACAGTGAATTGCCTTCATACCATATACCTCATAACATATAAGTATCTCCGGTATAAAAATATTAACATAAATTTGAACATATGAATAATATGTGGCAAACAGAGGTTAATTTCTCCACGGCAGGACATCCTAGACTAATAATCTTGGTGTCATTTGGTTAATTGTCTTTTATAATACTGCCTATTATTAGCTGGTAAGTCACTTGGTTAAAGAAGCCTGAACCAAAAAAGTTCTGGACGCCATAAGGAAGTGTGGGTCTGAACTGGAATATACAAAAAGGCGTTTTAGGCTTGAGTGAGTTAGACAGATATCCAATGCAGCACTGCCAACTTATAAGTACCTGTATCTTTACATCTAACTTCACATTGCTCTGATAATTGCTTGTCATTTATTGGATTGTTGACATTTAAAAATAAAAATAAAAATATTATTGGTGCATTTTATTCTGTGAAATAAAAGCATTTGCATTGCAATATTTATGAGTCCTTTATCTTGTCTCCATTTTTTTGTCTTGTTTTGAAGACCCATTTGAGTCTGGGGCAGCTCAACTACAGGAAGGATCACTACCACCCCCTGCCCATCCCATACCTGTTTCACAGTGGTAGGGCAGCCTGGAAAGTCAACATCCTGAATTTCAGGACAAGGAGGAGGCTTCAGTAGACAGGGCTGTGGAGAAGCAATGTGGCCCTTATCAAAGTCTCCTTCAGGGGTGCGAGACTTACTGCCCTTGTCATCTCTGACCACAGAGCCACTAGAGGCCTTAAACCCCCCATACCATCAAGGGCCCCCCATTCCCAAGAACATAAGGACAAGCGGAGGTTTCATGGTTTGGAGTGGAACTGGCGGTGGTGGCCACATGGCCTCCCCTCCATGTGTCTGTCTTTCCTCTGTCTGTCTGCCTTACATAGTGTATCACTACCTTATCCCCTCTGTCTAATCTGTCTTTTATGTTTTTGTCAGTAGCCTTATTTCTTTCCTAACCTTCACTCTTACCCTTACTACACTCGTCATTCATCATCTTTCTTTATATTTATTGGGAAAAAAGGGGCCCATCTCAACTAAAAAGAAAGAAAAATACCCATTCTCTCTCACATCCTTTAGTACATCCCTCTTAAGACCTTCCTGTCATGTTTTCCATGTCTGCTGTTTACCTTTTTTCTGACTTTTCCATTCCCCAATTATTTACAAAAGCCCAAACCTGGTATCTATACAAGAACACCTTCACAGTGAAATAAAAACCTATAAAAGTTACTGTATGCTGCTGGTCAGCAACTCTGAGCCACAATCACTACAGACTTTTTTAGAAAGTTATCACAATTCTAGTGCAACTTGGCAGTCACTGCTGACTGTCTAACATAATATGAAAGTAGTTAGAAACTTATGAATACATGCAGCAGTAATACATTTGTGAATCTTTTGCAGATTTTTGCATTCTTCATACCTAACTTTACATATTTTCAGCTCTGCAAAGTTTAGATGTGTGCTTCTTCACAGGCTTGAGATTTCAAAAACAGTGTCACTCATTCGCAGTCACTGCATTTACCTATTGGCATAGTAATACAATTTGCACAATTGTCTTACATGTGTACAGACCTGGACTCTGAATAAAACCATAATATTCATTAACACATGTTGGCCTTTCATGTGTGCACTGAAACATTTATGTATGTATGTATTTGTTGACTTGGATAGAACATTGATCTCGCTGGACCATTTTCAGGCACAGACCAAGGTTTGCAACTAAGAATATACAATTTAAGTTAAACTTTACAGAACTGTCATTACATTTTAAGGAAATGTACAATGTTTCTACAGTGTATGCAAAGTAATATAGTGTTATAGTCTTAGTCAAGATATTTACAATGTGTAATAAAACATTTAAATGCATGTGTACATTTTGGGGCTAAGTATGAAGCACTGGAGTGAAGTAAAAGATTAAGCGTGAAGACAGAAGAGGTAAAATGAAAAGGAGAGAGTGCTGTGTAGCAGAATGAGGTCAGAAATGGTTTTAGGAGAAAGGAGAGGTAGAGTGTTTGGTGTAGTTAGAGAAAGTATTTATAGTAATCTTGGTGTATGGAGAGTGTGAGTATAGGGAAGATGGTATGGCTGAGGTAAGGACTTTTCCAGTGTAGGTGATGGCATTATTTTAAGAACCATGGCAGTGGGCCTGCCTGAATAGGTAGTCTTTGGGTTCCTTCTGGAAGTGTTGTAGTGTCAGTAAGGATTTTATTTACTGTGATATGGCTTCCCAAATTTTTGGAGAGAGTAGGGAGAATGCATGGTTGGTGCATTTCAAATTAGAGTAGTTAGTGAGTGGGAATTGGATGCAGAGAGAGATTTTAGTTTATTTGGTGGAAGTGATCTCTCTGGAAGTGTTTGAGCAAAAACTGGAAAGCTTTCTTCCATAATGAGAGTGAAGAGTAGTGTTCCTAACAGAAGGGTAGTTCTTTGGGCTACGGACAGCCTATTGGCATTTTTGTAGTAGTGAAGTGATGAAGCAGACCATGCTTACTTAGTCCTTGGTCCCAAACTGTGGGAATCTCCCTTCTTTTCTTAAAGATCTTTCCTCTTACCCCATTTTCCATTCACAAATAAAAACACATTTCATGACTCTGTGAAAACAGAACTGCTATCTCTGTGGGCATATAACTTAACCTCTTTATTCCCTTCTTTTGTCTACATGTCTTGCTCTGCTTCTTTTTTATTTTATTGTGATTCTTTCAGCATGCCAGCTCTGATTTCTACTATATATATATTATTCATGTATATATTGTGTGTTTTTGCCTCTCACTCTGTATATAATGTCATTATTCTATTGCTTTGAGTCCCTTAACCCAATTATGATATTCACTTTGAAAATATGTGTATATTGAATTTTGTCATTCATCCTGTTTATATTATGTCATGTAACCATTGTGTTTTCCCCTGGGCTGAAACTCATATGGCTCCAATAGGATCAGTACTCTACCCCAGTTAACAATTTCAGATGTTCTCTTTTTAATAAAAAGGTTGCAAACACCTACATATGTGCATTCATGTACTCTGCAAGGTTTTTAGGTTGTTTAGATTTTTTGAGATGCAGTACATACTACAGCTGGGGAAGGAGGACCCCTTTACCTGTAGGGGCAAAAAAGGGGGAGATGTATCTGGCACAGAGGAGGAGAGGTGTTTGGTTTACTTTGTTTTTATAACCTGAATATGGTATTGGATGTTGAATGATGGATCCAAGGTATGTGTACTGTGGGATATTTTTTAAACAGTATTTTTGAGTATGTGAAATGGTCCTGTTGGAGAAGTGTTTTGATAGTTTTGTGGTGTACCTAACAGTATAGTTTTCTGTTTTTTAATGTTGAAAATTAGTTTTTATTTATGTAACCAGTCACTGAGAATGCAGAGGTTCTGGCAAATGTTTAATTTCCTGCAGGATGAAGCACCTCTCCAGACTCAGTGGAAAATTCAAGGCCGGGTATACTGCAGGTGTTTGATTGCCATATAATACATACTATATCTTTATGTACTATGTAATAATTTGATCATTCTTAAAACAAGTTTCACGCATCAGCTATAGGGCCATCTGGGGATTGTATATACAGTCAATAAGGTGGGTGACATATTGATGTCATAACATGCTGATTTGTGCCATATTAATTGTGCACTTTACTTTTTCTTCATTACATTTTATTTTATTTGTTATCCAGGTTAAAGCTCTGATCCTTCTAAACCATTTCAGGGTCAGCCCAGGTTTACAAATTGAGAGAGTAACCATATATAACAATGTAACATTACACACAAAACACATTACATAAGTTGGAAGCAGATGCACAGTAGATTAGTAGCAAAGCATAGCACCTTTTGAAAAGAGTAGAGGAAGTTCTCCGATGCCATGGCCAAATTTCCCTTAATAGTGTAAATGCCACCATGGTCTCCCCTTCAAAAGAGACCACTAACATAGTGTGACTAATCTCGTCAGCAAAGGATAGATAAATAAATAAAGTAGTCTACAAAACATTGTAGATTGTTTGTGTATTTTTTATTAACATACATTCATTGGGCAGTTTTTTTAGAATTGCCAGCATACGGAAATGTCTGCAACGTTAGGGTACTAGCTTGTCCCAAGCATGTATTATTCTGAAAAATGTCCTTCCTTTCATGTTCATGTGGAAGCTGAGAAGGTAATATTTGAACGTATTGGTTATTACTTCAGATATGTTGCCATGCTAATTTGAAAGGTAATGAAGTAGATAATACATAGTTATATGTATGTAAAGTATGAAATGAAACCACAATGCAGTATTGATTTCTAATAAATGCATTTTCTGTCTAAGGGTTAGAGATTCATCTTTATATCTGCCTGCATCAAACAATGGTACCTTGTATCAGAAACATCCCTCAACAACTGTTATTGCCTATACCAAGCTAATGCAGGAGAAGAGTGGCTATGATCTAAAGCAGAATAAACTTCTGTTTCAAAAGGACCTGGAAGAAACACAGACAAACCTCAAGAAACAGCACCTTTCTAGTTTAAAGGTAGTCATCTGAGTGTCCAAAATGTTCTGCTCTGGTTTCATTTAATGATGCTAAACCTCTGTTTAATGTGTGTTTTACTTTAAAAACAATAATGTGCTGCTGGACTCGGTATAGTATTCATTACCTAATATTATAGAGAACTTTAGAGAGGACTGGAAAAAAACACTAACATTTTTATCAAGTCTTGAGTATTAGTTTCCCAAAAAATTGTAACAGAATGCATGCGATTCCTCTTCACATAAGTAAGAACAGTATACAAGTTGAAAACTGTTCCTCTATCATTTATCACTTTAGTATTGATTATACAGAAAATCAGTGTCGTAGCTGAAGGAATGCATTTCTGCAAGCCAGTGTAACAAATAATTTAAAGGGTTGGATTTGTCATTAGCACAGTAGTTCTGCACTATTAGATTGCTAAAGATACAAGGTGCATAGATGGTGGATCTTTTCTTCCTGTTGCCTTTTTTTTTTTTTAATTTGACTTTCCTGTTATGTCCAATTCATCCCTATTTCCTGTGCACTGCACTTTGGTAAAGGCTTGTCATTGTTGAATCTTGTGTCACTGATGACAGGGTACTTTTCCATTAAACCCCTACCACGCATCTCGTCTTATTCCATGAACACAAGGAAGACTCAAAGGTCTGTGACAGACTAAGCGTGGTGCCGATACGAAGCCCTGGGGAAAGGAACAACAGGGTGAGACATGCCAGTCTGGCTTCCAAGATGAAATAAACCAAACAATGTGGCAGGCTGAAATCCAGGAGAAATAAGTCAAAATACGAATGGCAATACAAAAGTATGCAAATGTGGCAGTATGCCGATAATATAAAATGTACAATACTCAAGTACTTACATTTATAACCTCAAACTGTAGAGTACTGTAGCTAAAAATCTGTAAAAGATGGGCAGACTTTCAAAAGGTCCTCCAAAAGATGTAGTTGCTACTAGAAATAACCACAAACAGTACCATTGGATAGGAATGAAGGAACCTGTACAGCAGTGATTATCCTGTTATTACTACATCATTTGCTGTGGTGTGTTATCACACCACTGTGTCATACAGTACAAAGATCACTACTACATGAATTTTACATGTGAACAGGACCTTACAAATGAATGGAATTTATAGATTTTGTACGGCTTTCTTGTCTATAGCACTCCCCAAAGTGCTGCAGATGATGTATCAATGCCTGTTTAGCCATAGATTGCACAGACGTCAAGAATGTGGATGGGTGACAATTTGGTAGGCTCGCAAATACATGAGCAGAAACATTCCTACAGAATGGTGGGTGATTAATGGAGGGCAATGAACCTTATGTAAGTACAGCTGCAAAATAGGGAGTGTTAATGGTTATTAATATCTGATGCTGTCCGAAGCTGTCTGTCATGACTGCATGCCATGTCCTACACAAATACACACTCGTACTACAATCGCTGGCATGGCATTCATTTCATGAAGTAATCATTGACTCCAACAACGATTTAAAGAGCAAAAATGTAACAACCCAATCAAGTAAAAGGTAAAAAAGATTTAAAGAGCAAAAATGTAACAACCCAATCAAGTAAAAGGTAAAAAAGCTGCTAGAAGAGGGAACAGGTCAGTTGAATTAACAAAATAACCATGCTTCTTAGGAGTAAGACGAGATGCGGGGTAGGGGTTTAATGGAAATGTACCGATGACCACAACATGGTTTGAGATATTTGTGTGAATGCCAGAATCATGGTGATTTTTATTGAAGTCCCCAAATATTTCTCATACTGTGCCAGAGAATTAGATTATGATGCATTTATCTGAGTCCAAATCAGTTAGAACCAGGAAGTCTTTGCTTTCCTATTTTAACATGCCGAGTCAAGACTGTTACAGAAATAATTAGAAGAGGGCCTGCTGTGAAAACATGCTTCTTTCATTTTTGTTAGGTGAAGGCAGGCTCCAGAAATAGTGATCTTTTCTTTTTCAGGACAGTGGGCCTGTTTTGAATTTGTAAGTACCTAGTACTATAGCTGTACCTTAAGACATTTGTGATAACTGACCAGTGACATTTCCTAGTAAACCAAACTGCAGAGGCATGTAACAGTTAGCAAGTAAAGAAATGTAAAGCATTATGTACTAAGAAATACTAAAGGAATCAAAGCTAATGCATCCTACAGATGTTTTGTGAACAGTACTTGACCACTGATTTCAGAGTTTGGCAGTGCAGTTTAACACTTCAGGTAACACATAATTTGGTGCAATATCTCAGATGCTATTGTTTATTGACAGCTTGTGAACTGTCATAGTTTTTTAAATGTAAGCAGAAGTTATTATGTGGCAGTTAGTAACTCTTTTCTACCTTTAAAAGAAAAGAATAATTTGATGGTTTACAAGCTGTCATTACATTGATTATCGAGCGTTTATTGCAAAGACAGTAATCTACCAAAGCATAAAAAGTTGAGGTAAAATAGATGGCAACTTCCAGATATCCAGGTTCAGAGACTTTTATTAAAACAAAAACGTAAGCGCTTTCACAGTATTCACTACTGCTTCATCAGACAAATTCACAAGCTAAAATAATTCCATTTAAATACTGAAATCCTACCATGTGATCAACTGCAATTAATTGCGTCTAATTAAACATTTAAAGGTATAGTAATACACATGCAAAAAATCTTCTAAAAGTCACTTGTTGCTATAGCAGTAAAAAATACCTATAAATATATATATAAAAAATATATAAATATACTTGTAACAAAAATAATAATTAAAACTTACACAGACAAAAAATCTTCTAAAAACAGAAATACCTATATAGATATATATATATATATATATATATATATATATATATATATATATAATATATACTTGTAACAAAAATAATAATTAAAGCTTACACAGACAATATATAATCATCGCCTTAATTTCCTAGACTTGAGTATGGGTTTTAGTGGGACTTTATCATTTAGTCCCCTTCCCATATCAGCTCTAAGTCTGACTATTTATTTAACTTCATTCACTTCAGTTTTGTTTCTAATGTCCCCCCTCCTGTCATCTATCCTGTTTTTTTCTATAATTAAAAACATAAAATTGTGTGTATTACCCATTGCCATGACATGTTTTGCTAAAGCGTTTGTGGTAGTCTGCTGTTGTATATCATAGAAATGTTCCCTTATTCTAAGTCTAAGCATCCTGTCAGACTTAACTACATAGAAGGCATGGCACACTTGGCATGATGCTAAATAAACTATATGCTCAGTTAGGCATGTTCCTCCTGTTCTAAAGGTAAAAGTTCTTGAAAAATCTGGATGTTCAAAGGTCCCTGTAGAATCTATATATAGGCACTGATTGCATTTGCCACATGGGAGGGTTGCCTGGTGACTATGCCCCATACCTTTATCCATTCAAGGATGACAAAAGTGTTTTTATATTCTTCATGTTCTTATACAAAAAGACTGGTTCAGGTCCTACTATATCTCCAACACTAGGATCTGTGGTTAATATTGACCAATATTTCCTATATATATATATATATATATATATATATATATATATATATATATATATATATATATATATATATATATATATATATATATCCATCACTGGTTTCACATTGTTGGCATATATGACGGGTACTCTCACTACTTGTTTTTTAACCTCATTTTGTCCAACATTTACATCTATAGATGCTTTTCAGAAAAATATGGTCTAGCTGATGTATCTCTTAACGTCTCAACTTCACTTATAATGTCTGAGACATTTTTCTTCTTGTAACCCCTATTAACAAGCATATTTCCTAAGTTGGTAAATTCTTTCCTAAGCACATTAGATTTTGTGTTTAGGTGAGATATTCTCATACTCTGCCCCTTAGTAATGTTAATAAAAACATGTTTTGGATGCATACTTGTTTACAGAAAATCTCCTAGAATGGATATCTAACTTCCTCCCCCAAGAAAATGTCCTATTAGGATGAAGCTGAAGTTGAGGCCATTGATAATTTTTTCTGGTGGAGAGGGTGTTTTTGTTGGAGTGGGGTTGTTGGGGCTAGGTTGGTTGTTTGCAAGGGCTTAGATAGTTTCTGTAAAGAATTTGTTGAACTGTGTGGTGATATTGTCTTGGTTATTTACTGTTTTAGGAGTGGGGGTGGATGTTTTTCCTGGTTGTAGTACAGAGTTGACTGCTGCCCAGAATTTTTGGGGTTATGTTTATTCTGTATATTTTGGTAGTAGGAGATTTTGTCTGTTTTGATAAGTTGTTTGGCTTTGTTGTGTAGTTCAAGGTATTTTTGTTTATCTGATTGGGATTTGCTTTTACAAAAGTTTGTCAAGGCTTTGTTTCTATTTTTGAGGAATGTTTTAGTATCTAAAGTTAGCCAGGGAGCATGTTTAGTTTTAATTCTAGTGATTTTAGGGGGGCCGTGATGGTTAAGTATATTTGTGAAGGTTGTATTGAAGTATAGTACTGCTTCATCTAGAGCTAAGTTTTTTAGGGGGGTCCAGTTACACCTTTGTAGGGCATTGTTAAAGTTGGATAGGTTAAAATGTTTTTTTTGTTCCTAATTTCTCGCACAGTTACTTGGGTCAGTTGGGGTGTTTTACTTCTTAGTAGAAATGTAGCTTGGTGGTCGCTGAGGGTGTCTGGTAGACACCCTGCTAAGGATATTTAGGAAGAACTGGATACTAGTATCCAGTCCAGTATGGATTGATGTTTGGTTCTCTTGTCCGTTCTAATGGGGGAAATTATAAGTTGGGTTAGTCCATGTAGGTTGATGTGGGAGAGTGGGTTTTGACTGGAGCAGTTGTGCCAGTCAATATTAAGGTCCTCTAATAGGATGTTTTCTTGGCGGAGGGAGTTAGATATCCATTCTAGGAGATTTTCTGTAATGGGAATATTGTTGCCTGGAGGGATATAGCATCATATAATAGAAACATTTTAAGACATTAAGAGTTGAAATAAGGCTCAGTGGTTATTGTACAACAGTGACAGTGAATGCAAAATAATTTTACCTTTTGCTGTGTGTGGTAGTTTGACATGCATCAGAAGGTGAAATAGGAAGTAAGGGAATGTGATAAGTGTCAAGCAGTCATTAAATCACTATAGACTGCATTTACAGAAATGGCTTCAGAAGCCATGCTCTAGACTGCATGTGGACTGTGCAGTCCTTTCCTTGGAAAATGTTTTGTTTTTTGATGGATGCTTATTCAAACTGGATTATAAACCATCTATTTGTCAAGCAGCCACTGAAAAACTAAGGCACAGTTTTATTATATGTAGTATTTTAAAAATGCTGGTATGACTTTTCCATGTAATGGATGTAATAATTGTAGATATATTAGTACTGATGGTTTGTGCATCCAATTTCCGTATGGTTTTTGAGTTTAACTTATTTGCAAATTGTAGCGCACAGAATTTAGTATATCTTGCTATCTGTCAAACCTGTAGTTGTTACTATTTGGGAAAAACAGATGCCTTAGAGACCGAATCAGGGAACACCTTTACAATATTAATAGGCAAGACATGAAGAATGCTTTAGCAAAGTATGTTAAGGAAGGGTCAGGACACCGTTTTAAATTCATGGTTATTGAGAAGTTACTTGTCACAGATAGAGGAGAAGATGTTAAAGTTCAGACAGAGAGGCTAGAGACAAATTGGACTCTCGGACTTGCTGCACATAAAGAAAAATTGTTAAATGACTTTGTGCCTTTAAAATCTGTGCTTAAATTAAGATAGTTAAAACATTGATTCATTACTTAATGTATATATATATCTACTTCCTCTGATGAATTTTAGATCAGAAGAAGCACTGCTTACTAGCATGAAAGCGCTTATCTTTTGATATGTATTTTTTTTAATTTTATCTACTAAAGTGTTACCTCAGCCAGCTTCTGTGGTTTTAGTGAATACTCTTTGTTTGCCGAAAGTGCTCCTATCTTGCTTGTTTTAGTCTTATTTGTCAAGTGTCCCATTTGATTTAAAATCATTCCTTAAAGGGGTTAGGGTTTATCTGCCTGCTAACTATCTTATTCCTTAAAGAAGTTAAGGATTTATTTTTCTATCTGTGAAGGCTGCCAGCCTAGCTAGATAGAATTTTGTAGATAATTCTATATCATTGTAAATATTAATATAATCCATAGGCTTGTTTTACAAATGTAAAAACAACTAAATGTAAGAAACCTGTGATGTGAGAGTGTTCAATCTCGCCTTTGTTCTTACACATGGGTTCGGAGCCGATCCTCGGCTCCGTGCCGGCCGACTGCAAGCTCTGCATCGAGAAGAAGCTCGAGGACATCTAATACCCACAATCCCCCTCTGCCTTTACCTCAGATCTAGTTTGCCGCTGCTGCATACGCATCGCTGGAGACTAGCTCGAGGCTGTACAGATAAGATATTTATCTATTCTGTTTAAATTTCAGAAATTTCTTTCTATCTAGTTACTTAAAGTATAAAAGTAGGTGTGTGAGTGCATTAGAAATTCTCGACACTTAGAATAGTTTAACTTAGTTAACTTTCGAGTTTAGAGTTTTTCAGGGCCTACCCCTTCTTGGACTTGTGACTAGAAACTTGTTGTAGTCTTGCCTTAGGCAGTTATCGGATTTGACTTTTTTGACTAAAAACTTGTGGTAGTCTTGTTTTTAGCTATTATCAAACGGACTCTTATTCCCGGATTTGACACTATTACTGGATTGGACTTTTTACTGGACTGGACTGTCTTTTTCATTGTCAATATGTCTGAAAAGATGAAATCTGGTTTTAAACGTTGTCAGTGTGGCCAAAAAATGTCGGTCACAGACAACCACAGTTCCTGTGTCTACTGTCTTGGCCCTCTCCACTTACAAGAGGACTGCTCTATTTGTCACTCTTTTAGTGGGAGGGTCATGACAGATAGGCGCAGGAAACTGATGGATAGAGGATTGCTGAAACCCTCTTTCCAGGAGGCTCTGGATGCTTCAGACCAGGCATCCAAGTCTTCGAAGGGGTCGAAGGCGTCGGAGCCAAAGTCATCGGCTCCGAGCTCTTCGAGTCTAGTTAGATCACCGGTTCCACAGACTTCGGGGCCGAGTGTTCAACTGTTGGCAGTTCCCGAGCCTCGAGTCTTGGAACCGGTGACGGAGCTCCCTCCACCGACTCTGCTGAGGTCGGCTCCGTCTTCGATCCCTTCGACTCGTTCTTCTAGAGCCCTTTCCGACACCGACGTGGACCATGTGGTGCAGAAACTTATGGAGCATACGGCCCTGTCCAAACTTATTTCGGTCTCCTCTCAGTTGATGTCGAGACTTGAAGGCCTGCCACTATCTCCATCTGTTCCTCTTCCGAGACCTGTTCAGTCTTCGGAGCCGGAAGAAGCTGACCTGATGATTGTGGAGCCCTCGGTGCCAGAACCGTCTTTTTCTCGGTCGGCACCATTTACCTCGACTCCATCCGATCCGTACCGGAGTCTCGGGCCGAAGATCTGTCCTTGGTTCCGGGACCGAGTCGAACCGATGTTTCGTTCCGACTCTCCTCGGGCCTCGCACGGATCGATTCGGTTCCGTCCTCGGGTCGGTGCCTTCGGCTCCTGTTTCGGGATTCTTCCCATTTCTTCGAACCGGAGATACCTCGACTCGGGACCCGGGGCCTTCGACCTCATGAGGAAGGTGTTGTCTACCCAGACAACCACATCAGCAGGTACAGCTTCTCCTCCCGCAAAGGACCGTTATCCTCCTCTGCACCCACGCCACGCCCAAGCGTCGGGCACCAGTGTCTCAGCCACCCCTGGAGGGTGCCCCCTCTTCCTCGGAGGCTTCTTCGGATGCTCCCCATGAAGAAGTTCCTAGGAAAAGACTGTGTAAGAGGAGACACTTGGATTCTCCACAAGAATCCTTGACATCTGATACTGACTTAGATGAGTCAGAAGGGACCCTAAGTCACCTTCAGAGGATGTCTCTTTTTCTGACATCTTGGAGATCCTTAAACAGAGAGGTGACTGGCAAGCCCTCCCCCCTTCTGAGGATGAGTCAGTTTTGCTGAAGGCATTTGGTGCCCGTCCTTCCTCCTCCTGGGTCACTCCGCCCTTTGATGAGTTAATGGAATTAATTGCTCGAAGGGCGTGGGAGACTCCTGACACGGTGGAACCAGTCCCTAGGAAGCCAAATAAGTACATCACGGCACCACAGGACAAAGCTTACCTTACCAAAGGAGTTCCAGTAGACGCCATGGTGGTGGCAGCAGCCACGAAAAAGGAGATGTCGGAGTCTTCCTCATCTGTCCATCCGCCTAACAAAGATTCTAGGACCATGGACAGATACGGAAGCGCATTTTCAGTTCAGCGGCTTTCTATGCGTTCCCTGAACTATTTGACTCATTTTACACGTTTACAGAGGGATCTAGTCAAAGAGTTGGGAGATACCCTCCAGGGTGCTACAGATGCCGCTGTCTCAGAGAAAGTTACAGCGCATCTCAACACCCTTACGTCCATTGTGAACTCGTCCATGAGGCTGATATCCTATGCAGCCGAAGGATCGAGTAGGGCAGCGGCTTCAGCGATTGCTCTTCGTAGGCAATCCTGGATGTGCTTATGTTCGTTTGCGGAAGCCTTCAAGTCTTCCTTTACTAACGCCCCATTTGATGGAGCCACACTTTTTGGCCCTAAAGTGAGGCAGTCGGGGGTCGCTTAGCTTTATACCCTCAGGCCTGGCAAAACCTTTCTTCAGACAATTGGGTAAAAAGCATTGTTACCAGAGGTTACAAAATCCCATTTCTATCCACCCCCATTCCAAAGAGAAAACTCCCAGATGTACCACCCCATCTGCGAGACCCAGCAGCTACAGAAATTTCAAAGCTGCTAGAAAAAAGAGTCATCCAACCAGTCCCAGCGGACCAAATAGGATTCGGAACTTACTCAAGGTTCTTTTTAGTTCCAAAGAAAACAGGGGACTGGAGGCCAATTCTGGACCTAAGTCATCTCAACACCTTTGTCAAGAAGGAAAAGTTCAGAATGGTCACGCTTCAATCAATCCTTCCATTCTTACGGAAGGACGACTGGATGTGCTCAATAGATCTGAAGGACGCATACTACCACATCAAAATGGCCAGGGCGTCCAGAGATCACTTGCGCTTCCGGTTGGGAGCCAGTCACTATCAGTTTCGAACCCTGCCCTTTGGCCTGACCACAGCCCCCAGGGTCTTCACCAAATGCATGGCAGTGGTAGCATCTCATCTGAGGCGCCTAGGATTCCAGGTGTTTCCGTATCTGGACGACTGGCTCCTGTCTGCCACCACCAGGCGTCAACTGATACAAGCCAGGGATTACTCCCTACAACTTTGTACACACCTTGGCATTTCAGTAAATTTCGAAAAATCTTTGCTACAGCCATCACAGCATATCTTATTCATAGGAGCGGAATTAGATACGCGTCAGTTAGTTCTAAAACTTCCGACAGAAAGACTAGTAGCACTTCAATTCAACATTTCCCTTCTGCTGTCGTCCAGAAAGTCCCCAGCAAAAATTGTTCTGAAAGTTTTGGGTCTCATGGCAGCTTCTCTCATAGCAATACCATTGGGAAGACTGCACATGAGAGTGCTACAATGGCTTCTATTTGCACAATGGTCATTCCAACAACTTCCACTGACTCACGAAATATTGATAACGAAAACATGCAAATCACACCTAATGTGGTGGTTACAGACTTGCAACCTATCCGGCGGAAGACCATTTGTGCTACCCACACCGTCAGCGACGATAACCACGGACGCTTCCCTGATAGGGTGGGGGGGCATCTTTCAGGGACAGACAGTCCAAGGCGAATGGACCAATCTGGAGTACAATCTGCACATCAATGTTCTGGAGTTGAGGGCAGTGTTTTTGGCGTTGCAACACTTTGCTCCCCTTCTTCCTCCAGGGACCATTGCAGTTCAGACAGACAACATGTCCGTAGTCTGGTACATAAACAAGCAAGGGGGAACCAGGTCTTACCAACTATGCAGAGAGGCCATGAGAATTTGGCAATGGGCAGAGTCCACCGGTCGCTTTCTGATCGCAATGCACATCCCGGGGTCATCCAACGTCATAGCCGACAGGCTGAGCAGGGCAATACTATTGCCTCACGAGTGGTCCCTCAAACAGTCAGTTGCGGGAAAGATATTTCGCAAATGGGGCCAGCCTACCTGCGATCTGTTTGCGTCTCCAATGAACGCCAAATGCAGGAGCTACTTTGCCCTATTACCCCCTCCAGGGGAAGTCCCCAGGGACGCGCTGGTGCACGATTGGCCCCCGGGTCTCCTATATGCTTTTCCTCCATTTCCCCTGATTGCAAAGTTTCTACAGAAAGCAAACAACCTTCAGAGGACTATAATTCTCATTGCTCCGTTCTGGCCTCGTCAAATTTGGTTCCCCTTTCTCTTGCATCACCGCATTCGGGGACCTTGGATGCTGGACCCAGAGCCAGATCTACTGACTCACTCGTCAGGAGTTCCTCACCCATCCCTGGAATCTCTCCATCTAGCAGCTTGGCTGCTCCGCTTCCCTTTTTAGCCAGGTCAATTCCCCTTACATCAGCGGTTCAAGATATTTTGGTAGCTTCTCATAAAGTTTCCACTACAAAGACTTACACCAGTAAATGGAAACGTTTTGTCTTCTGGGCGGAGTCACATCAGTTGGACCCTGTTACAGCTCCGTTGAATAAGGTTTTAGAATTTCTGACTGAATTATTTCAGGAAGGAGCTTTCCCGGCTACCTTAAGAGTACAGTTAGCTGCCATTTCTAACTATCATGTAGAAGAAAGTGGTGCACCTATTATGGCTCACAGACTTTGTAAAGCCTTTTTAAAAGGTTCTTTTCATATCAGACCACCAGTCAGAAGTCCGACATCACCGTGGAATTTAAACTTATTGCTCTCTAAATTGATGTTACCACCCTTTGAACCAGTTTCAAGTTGCACTTTGAAATTTTTGTCATGGAAAACATTATTTCTAGTGGCTATTACATCTGCTAGACGGGTGTCTGAGCTGCAGGCCCTTTCGGTCAAACATCCTTATTTAATTTTTCATTCTGACAGAGTATCCCTACGCACTAATCCATCCTTTCTTCCCAAAGTTTGTTCTACTAGTAATATTAATCAGTCCATTGAATTACCCACCTTCTTTAAAAACCACTCTAATAAATTAGAGTATATGTTGCACAAACTGGACGTCCATAGACAACTCAGATTTTATTTGCATAGAACAAAAGATCACAGGAAATCTGATCAGCTATTTGTAGCTTTTGCTGACAGCAGAAAGGGTCTTGCAGTTACGAAACGAACTCTTTCGAAGTGGCTAACTGACTGTATCATTTATGTTTATGAAGATTCTGATCAAACATTATCAGCAAAACCCAGAGGACATTCTACCAGATCAATTTCTACATCTTTGGCTCATGCAGCTCGCTTACCTTTAGACACTATTTGTGCGGCTGCTACTTGGGCTAAACCACATACATTTATATCTCATTACAAAGTGGACAGGGTTTCTAGGGATAGGGCAACCTTTGGTTCCACTGTGCTCAAGAACGTTCTCCCTTGAGTTCCTCAGGATCATGGAGCTAGGGACGCTACCCATGTGTAAGAACAAAGGCGAGATTGAACACTCTCACATAAAGAAGTTATGTCCTTACCATAACGTTCCATGTGGAGTGTTCATCTCGCCTTGGTTATTACACTCCCACCCATCCCACCCTTAGGAAGAACGTTCGATTTGGTGCCTGGTCTGGAGTATTCTCCTTCTGGTGTTGCAGTATTACTGTTACTGTCATACACTGGGTATGTTTGTATATATATGTTTTTTTATGTATATAGTTGGCATGTGTGCGTGCTTATGTCTGGTTTGCTTGCAAACTAGATCTGAGGTAAAGGCAGAGGGGGATTGTGGGTATTAGATGTCCTCGAGCTTCTTCTCGATGCAGAGCTTGCAGTCGGCCGGCACGGAGCCGAGGATCGGCTCCGAACCCATGTGTAATAACCAAGGCGAGATGAACACTCCACATGGAACGTTATGGTAAGGACATAACTTCTTTTTATGTGTTCTGAGCTTCAAAGAATGCAACCACAGTGCACCCTGCTGGAAGAAAGCTGATAAGTGAAGCATTTTGTGACTGTTTGATCTCAAGCTCGGAGACAGGATGTCTGGCATAAGAAATTCATTCTATTGCCTTAGAACAAGAGTTAATTACTAGGTTTTATATGTAAAGTGTCCTTTATTGCTGTGGTTTTCTGGCAGGTGCAAGATTACAAGCAGATGTTAAATATTGAGTTCTGTGAGCCTGGGAAACTTTAGCAGAGGTGTCAGAAATGATGTACAGTGGATATAAAAAGTTTACACACCCCTGTTAAAATGCCAGGTTTTTGTGATATACAAAAAGTGAGCCCACAATAAATCATTTCAAAACTTTTCCCACCTTTAATGTGAACTATAACCTGTACAATTCAATTGAAAAACAAACAAGTCTGTTAGGGGAAAAAATATAAAAAATAAGCGTACAATACGCTGGTTGGATAAGCATGCACACCCTTAAACTAATACTTTCTTGTGTGTGCACACCCTTAAACTAATACTTTGTTGAAGTACCTTTTGATTTAATTACAGCATTCAGTCTTCTTGGGTAGGAGTCTATCAGCATGGCACATCTTGATTTGGCAATATTTGCTCACTCTTCCTTGCAAAAGCGCTCCAAGTCTGTCAGAGGGCATCTCTTGTGCACAGCCCTCTTCAGGTCACCCCACAGATTTTGTATTGGATTTGGTCTGGGCTCTGGTTGGGCCATTCCAGAACTTTAATTTTCTTCTGGTGAAGCCATTCTTTTGTTGATTTGGATGTATGCTTGGAGTGATTGTTATGTTGAAAGGTAAAATTCCTCTTCATCGTCAGCTTTCTAGCAGATGCCTGAAGCATTTGGGCCAAAAGTGACTGGTATTTGGAACTGTTCATAATTCCCTCCACCTTGACTAAAGCCCCAGTTCCAGCTAAAAAAAAGCAACCCTAAAGAAGGATACTGCCACCACCCTGCTTCACCATGGGGATGGTGTTCTTTTGGTGATGTGAAGTGTTGTTTTTGAGCAAAATGTATCTTTTGGAATTCTGGCCAAAAAGTTCAACCTTAGTCTCATCAGACCATAACAGATTTTTTTCACATGCTTTTGGGAGACTTAATATATTATTTTGCAAATTTTAGCCGGGCCTGGGTGTTTTTTTGTGTAAGAAAAGGGTACCGTCTTGCAACCCTACCCCATACTCCAGACATATGAAGAATACAGGAGATTGTTGTCACAAGCAGTACACAACCAGCACTTGCCAGAAATTCCTGCAGCTCCTTGTTGCTGTAGGTCTCTTGGCAGCCTCCCTGACCAGTTTTCATCTTGTCTTTTCATTAATTTTGGAAGGACATCCAGTTCTTTGCAACGTCACTGATGTCCCATATTTTCTCCACTTTTTGATGACTGTTTTCACTGTGTTCCATGGTATATTCAATGGTGTGGAATTTTTTTGTACCCTTCTCCTGACTGATTCCTTTCAACATTGAGATCTCTTTGATGCTCTGCAAACCATGGCTTTTGCTGTAGCAGGCAACTGAGTAAATGTCAAGAAAATCCTACTAGGATAGCTGAACTTTATTTGGGGTTAATCATAGTCTCTTTAATTGATGGCAGGTGTGTACCCAAGAAGACTGAATGCTGTAATTAAATTAAAAGGTGCTTCAACAAAGTATTAGTTTAAGGGTGTGCACACACAACAAAGTATTAATTTAAGGGTGTGCACAGTTATGCAACCAATGTATTGTACGTTTTTTTTATATATATTTTTCCCCTAACAAATTTATTTGTTTTTCAATTGAATTGTGCAGGTTATAGGTCACATTAAAAGTGGAAAAGTTTTGAAATGATTTATTGTGTTTTCATTTTTTTATGCCACTAGGATAGCTCAACTTTATTTGGGGTTAATCATATTCTCTTTAATTGATGGCAGGTGTGTACCCAAGAAGACTGAACGCTGTAATTAAATGAAAAGGTGCTTCAACAAAGTATTAGTTTAAGGGTGTGCACACACAACAAAGTATTAATTTAAGGGTGTGCACAATTATGCAACCAATGTATTGTACATTTTTTTTTATATATTTTTCCCCTAACAAATTTGTTTGTTTTTCAATTGAATTGTGCAGGTTATAGGTCACATTAAAAGTGAAAAAGTTTTGAAATGATTTATTGTGTTTTCATTTTTTATGCCACAAAAACCTGGCATTTTAACAGGGGTATGTAAACTTTTTATATCCACTGTAATGTGAAATGACTCAGCAGTACTGGGCATTATCAGTTTAAGACTTTCTCAGAGAGAGAGATTTGAGCATTTTGGATTTTGTCTGAAGGTGACTTCAGCTCACCAGCACTTGCTTTGCTCTGTAAGTAGGATCTTAGACTTTAGTATTTCTCTTAGAGTTAGTTAGGAATTTAGCCAGATTAGTCTAGCTGTTTTTTTATATTTATGTCAGGTTATTCTACACTATTGTTTTAAAGTTCCTGTGATTTCTGAACTCTTGATTAGCATTGTGTTGAATTGATGAGATTTGCCTTGTGTTTTTGTTATTTATTATTAAATATTTTTTAAACCTTTCAACTGTGGCTGTTTTGTGTAAAGATAAATTAAGCTCTAGAGTACTTGCATGTATTTGGTGATACTGTCCAAGCCACTCCAATAGTCTTGCTGCTCAGTCACACTTACTATGTGGATAACAGTAATATTACACAGTTAAATTGGTCACCCTTTGGGAAGGGCCTTATAGTAGCTGACATTAGTGGTTGGTGGCAGTCAGTACTACCTTATAGTCTGGGCTGAAAGGGGGCATAGCTGGACAACCTATGTCAGCCTTCCCCAGAAGTGTCTGTGTTTGTATATAAATCAAATCTTAAAGTGTGTCTGTGTCAGCTACATGGGCAGGGACACGAAGCATTGGTTGGACAGAGAGGGTGCTGGAGGTTTTAGCTTGACACTAGGCTGTAATGTGTACCCTATGGCTGTGCCAGTGGGGAGCCTTATTGGGGATCTGGAGCAAAATGGAGAACCATCCCCCGACTGACTGTGATCTCTGTGTGCTCTTAAGGGAAATTGTACTTTACTGTGTGTGTTCTTGTTATCCCCCCAATGTGCATGGCCCTCACTGGTGCTAGTGGTGAGGATTGAAGCTCCTTGATTACTAGGCCAGTGCGTGGGCATCACATATTAATTGTTTGGCAATGGTGAGATATCCATATCAAATATTAATTGTTTGATAGTGGTGAATTAGCCACATCACATACTAATTGGCTTGTAGTTTTTGTACTCTAAATCAGCCACACAGTGAATATTCAGAGTTCAGACCACATTTGTTTTATTTCTTTTTTTAGCTTAATTAGTCAGGGAGAGCAGGCAAGCATGTCAGCAGAGAAGTACAGTGAGCTGACAAGGAGCCAGTTGTGTGAGATGTGCCAGGTTAATGGACTGGTACATGGAAACCTGCCTAAAGCAGACATGATTGCAGCTTTGGTCACAGCTGCATCAGAGAATAGCAATCAGAAGGACTATCAGACTTGCCGTGGAGATGTACAACACTCAGAGAATGGACAGCTCAGCCTTTCTGCAGAGGACTTAAAAATAAATCTGGGGCTAAAGAGACTTGAGTTGGAGGCCAGGCATTTGGAAACAGAAGCAGCAGAGAGACTGAAATGTCTACAGGCTGAGGAGAATGAGAAACTGTTACACCTGGAAGCTGAGGAGAAGAAGAGGCAGAGGCACCACGAAAAGGAGATGCTGACTCTTCGCCAGAGTCATGGAGGTAATGGGGAAGGGAGTAAGCAGATCCCAGAAGCACAAAATGTCAGTAAATGTCTTCTGCAGTTTACAGAGGGGATAATTTTAATAGTTTCATTCATATGTTTGAGAGGGTATATAAACAGTATGATGTTGACCAAAGCCTCTGGGTACGGTTCCTGACCCCCTTACTCCATGGTACAGCTGTGTAACTGTGCTGTCTGAATTATCTGATTGTGAATTGTTTGATTATACTGCTGTTAAGAATTGTTTGCTAGAAGTTTGTAAGCTAACACCTAACGCTCATGGGAAAAAAGTTTTGTAAACATAGATGCAAGGCAGATGAAAGTGTGTGTGAATATGTTGCTGAACCAAGCACTTATTTTGATAGGTGGGTGAGTGGATGTCAGGTTATCACTTTTGAAGGGCTGGTAGACATTTTGGTGAGGGAACAAGCTCTTAGCACTTTGCCTGAGGACATGAGGATCTGGTTAGCTGATAGACGATGTGCTACTTCAGATGAGTTGGGGAAGAAGGGAAACCTATACCTAGCAAGCAGGGCATCACTGCACAGGAAAGGGACATGCTGTGCTGCTCATGGGTCTAAAGTAACCCATGGTGGGCAGCACAAACAGCCCCAACAGAATCTGACAGTATCGGGTGAAGCCACTTGTCCAGGTACACATCCAGGACCTAGGGTTAAATGTTTTGAATGCAACCAGTGGGGCCATGTGACATATAGATGTCCACGGAGGCAAGGTGGGGAACAAAAGGTGAGGGAGCCAGTAAGTAGGAAGGACAAAATGCCAATAGTAGGTTGTCTTGAGACAACAAGGGTACCAAACTACCACAAGGGGTTATATCCTATTGTAGTGAATGGCAAAGAGACCATTGCTAAGGTAGACACAGCCTCTGCCATAACCATTGTGAAGCCTGCAATGGTTACAGAGAAGCACTACTTGCCAGGGCAGTCTACTCCAGTCAGAGCTTTAGGAGGGACCCCATTCCAAATACCTTTGGTTAGGGTTCACCTTGACTGGGAGGGTCAAAAGGGAAGCCAACAAGTAGGTGTGTTTGAGGATATCTCTGCAGATGTCCTGATAGGGAATGATTTTGATAATGCAGTACCATGTGCTCATGCAGTTACACGCAGTCAGGCTTGGAGACAAATATGTGGATCTGGTAGCCTGGGAGAGACCCAGTCAGACCGCATACTTGCAGCCTTGAATGGGGAGGTGGTTACTTCAGGGAAGGAGCTACTCTGTAGCAGTGAGACTGAAGGTGAGCCACAGCTGCTTGTGAGCACTGATGTTCCCTTGGACTGAGTGACTGCAAGGGCAGAGCTGAGTAGTAGTACCCAGGCTGATAGTGAGACACCGCTATCAGAGGATATCAGACTTCCTGTAGAAGGGGAGCTGGGAAAGGTTACAGAGAGAGAGAGAGTTGAGACAGGCTCATCTCTGAGAGAGGTAGCTAGTGAGGCACCTGATTCTCAAGAGAAGAAGGATTCTGTATATTGGTGCAAAGGGTTACTGTATAGAGAGAGGACCATGAGGGAGGGCTAGAAGGTGAGAGAATACAGCAGTTGGTAGTGCCTAGAGCCTACCATATGGCACTTCTAGCCATAGCCCATGATATTCCCTTTTGCAGGTCATATGAGCATAAAATGTACCAAGAGACGTATTATGCAGAACGTCTGTTGGCCTGGAATTTCCACAGATGTAACAGGGTACTGCAGGACCTGTGACCAGTGCCAAAAGGTAGGCAAGGCAAGAAACAAGGTTGGAGCTCCTTTGATGCCTTTGCCTGTAATTGAAGAGCCACTTCAGAGGGTAGCTCTGGATATTGTGGGGCCTCTGAGTACCCCAAGTTCCACAGAGAAAAAGTATATCCTAGTGGTAGTAGATTATGCTACAAGATAACCTGAGGCAGTGTCTTTGTCCTCCATTGAGACGGAAGAGGTGGCAAATGCTTTGTTAGAGGTTTTAAGCAGGATAGGTTTCTCAAAAGAAATACTGACTGACAGATGCCAATTTCTTGTCAGACCTGCTGGCTTGTCTATGATAGTACTGTGGGGTGAAGCACCTGAAGACCACCTCCTAATATTCCCAGCCTAATGGTCTTGTTGAGAGGTTAAACTCTGCAATCAAGTCCATGCTATGGACATTTGCAGACCAGTTTAAGAGGGAGTGGGACAAATAGTTGCCCCATCTCTTGTTTGCTTATGGAGAGGTTCTCCAAGAATTCACTGTTTTTTCACCCTTTGAGTTGCTGTATGGGCATAGGGTGAGACCTCTAGATTTAATTTGAGATGAGTGGGAAAGTGAGGGTGAATCTGACAAGGAGCCTGTTGTGGCATATGTCCTAACCCTCAGGACAAGGCTCAGGGAACTCATGGGCTTGGCCTAGGAGAACCTGGCAGAACCCCAACAACAGAAAAAAGTCTGGTATGACAGGAATGCTTGAGCTAGAGATTATGCTGAAGGGCAGCAGGTAATTGTTCTCATTGCTACACAACAAGCTTCAAGCAGCCTGGGAAGGACCCTACCAGGTGGTAAGGAAGGTCAGTGATGTTAACTACATGGTAGAACTGCTAGGCAGGAGCCAGGGGCACAAACTGTACCATGTTAACATGATGAAACCTTAACATGATAGGGAGGCCCATGTGCTGAGTATTTGCAGTGGATTGCAGTAGGAGTCTGTTGGAGATCTGGTGACTGATCTCCTCAGTGAGGCTCGGACTAACACCTCAGTGGAAGGGGTAGCAATGTCCCAGTAGCTATCTCCTACCTATGTTCGAGAAATCCGAGCAGTGTTACAGGAGTTTGGTGACATGTTCAATGGGAAACCAGGGTGCACTCACCTGGTGCAGCACCATGTGGATACCAGACACCAAAGGCCTATTAGGCAGGCCCCTTATAGGGTGCCTGAGAGAGTCAAACAGACTCTGAGGGAGGAGATACAGGAAATGATGGAGATAGGGGTAATTCAAGAGTCCAACAGTCCCTGGGCCTCCCCAGTGGTGCTGGTGCCAAAGCAGGATGGCAGTACCAGGTTCTGTGTGGACTACATGAAATTAAATAGTCACACAGAGTCAGATGCTTGTCCCATGCCTAGGACAGATGAGGCCCTAGAGCAGCTGGATGGGGCTTGGTATCTTACCACCATTGATATTACCAAGGGTTACTGGCAGGTGCCCTTGACTCCAGTGTTAGAGAGAGGTCAGCCTTTGTGACTTCTTTTGGCTTGTATGAGTTCACAAAGATGCCCTTTGGGATGAAAAATGCCCTAGTGACTTTCCAGAGGCTGGTAGATCGTATCCTAGCAGGAGCAGGAGGGTTTGCTCCTGCTTATCTAGATGATATTGCCATCTACAGCCATTCCTGGCAAGAGCACCTTCAGCATGTTAGGGAAGTGCTGGGCAGACTACAGAGGGTCAGAGCTGACTATTAAGCCGAGCAAATGTGAGGTGGGTATAGCAGAGGTCTCCTATGTGGGACATAGAGTGGGGAGTAGTAAGATCAGGCCAGAACCTGCCGAAGTGGAAGCCATTCAGGCATGGCCTGCACCTGTTTCCAAAAAGCAGGTGAGGGTATTCTTAGGGACAGCAGGGTACTACCAAAAGTTCGTCCCAGTTATAGTACCATAGCTGCTCCCCTCACAGACCTGACAAGGAAAAACAGGCCAGATAAGGTAGTGTGGACCACAGCATGTGGGCAAGCATTCCAGAAGCTTAAAGAAGCTTTGGGAGGACCCCCTGTGTTAGCCAGTCCAGATTACAGCAAATAATTTGTTGTGCAGGTGGATGCATCAAACCAAGGGGTGAGGGCTGTACTTAGCTAGATTTCTTGAGAGGGAGAAGAGCACCCAGTGGTTTATCTCAGTCATAGGCTGCAACCCAGGGAGGAACGCTATGCAGCTGTAAAAACGGAATGTCTAGCCATAGTGTGGGCACTGCAGAAACTTTAGCCTTACCTGTATGGAAGGAAATTCACTGTAGTTGCAGATCACAATCCCCTAACTTGGTTACATTGAGGCAGCCAGAAAAATGTCATTTTGCTAAGATGGAGCCTAGGGTTGCAAGTATATATGTCAGTGCAGCACTGCAGTGGGATTAGCAATGCCAATGCAGATGGGCTGTCAAGACAGGGAATGGGGTAAGGTATACCCAGATAGACCTAACCATCTCAAGCAACATTTCTCAAGGGTCACTTGAAAAACTAGCTTGAGTTCTGCAGGAGGGGGGCATGATATGTAAAGGCTACCAGCCTAGCTAGATAGAATTTTGTAGATAATTCTTTGTCATTGTAAATATAATATAATCCATAAGCTTGTTTTACAAATGTAAAGAAAACTAAATATAAGGAAACTGTGTTATATGTTCTGAGCTTCAAAAATTTAACCACAGTGCACCCTGCTGGAAGAAAGCTGATAAGTGAAGTATTTTGTGACTGTTTTATCTCATGGTTAGAGGCAGGATGTCTGGACTGAGAAATTCTTTCTATTGTCCAAGGACAAGAGTTAATTATTAGGTTTTATATGTAAAGTGTCCTTTATTGCTGTGGTTTCCTGGCAGTTGCAAAATTACGAACAAATGTTAAATTTTGAGTTCTGTGAGGCTGGGAAACTTCAGCAGAGGTGTCAAAAATGATGTAATGTGAAATGACTCCACAGTACTGGGTGTTACCAATTTAAGACTTTCTCAGAGAGAGAGTTGAGCATTTTGGATTTTGTCTGAAACTGACATCAGCTCTCTCTTTGGTCTGTAAGTAGGATCTTAGACTTTAGTATTTCTGTTAGAGTTCAATAGGAATTTAGCCAGGTTAGTCTAGCTGTTTTTCTATATTGATGTCAGACCATTCTACACTATTATTTTAAAGTTCCTGTGATTTCTGAACTCTTGATTAGCACTGTATTGAAGTGATGAAATTTGCCTTGAGTTTTTATTATTTATTATTAAAGATTTTTTTAAACCTTTCAACTGTGGCTGTTTTGTGTAGAGATAATTTAAGCTCTAGAGTACTTGCATGTATTTGGTGATACTGGCCAAGCCACTCCAATAGTCTTGCTGCTCAGTCACACTTACTATTTGGATAACAGTAATATTACACAGTGAAACTGGTCACCCTTTTGGGACGGGCCTTTTAGTAGCTGATATTGGTGGTTGGTGGCAGTCGGTACTACCTTATAGTCTAGGCAGAAAGGATGCACAGCTGGAGAACCTGTGCCAGCCTTCCCCAGAGGTGTTTGTGTATTTGTATATAAATCAAATCTTAATGTGTGTGTGTGTGTGTGTGTGTGTGTGTGTGTGTGTGTGTGTGTGTGTGTGAGCTACTTGGGCAGGGACACGAAACACTGGTTGGACAGAGAGGGTGCTGGAGGTTTTAGCTTGACCACTATGCTGAGATCTGGACCCTATAGCTATGCCAGTGGGGAGTCTTATTAGGGATCTAGAAATAAAGGGAAAAACAGCCCCAGACTGACTGTGATCTATTTGTGCTCTTAAGGGAAGTTGTACTTTACTGTGTGTGTATTTGTTATTCCCCCAATGTGCACGCCCCTCACTCATGCTGAGGATTGAGGTTCCTTTATTACTGGGCCAGTGCACAGGCATGACACTATCTACCACTTTCTATCCTAATTTCTAAGAAAAATCTCTGTTATGCACACTTTACATGTATTTTTTAAGAATAGCTGTATGTGTACATTTTGTATTGCCAATCTTGTGCTGTATGATACTTTTCTCTGCTTGTCTATTTCTGTATTGTTACTCTTGTACTGTTTGGAGCTTTTCTCTCCGGGCCTGTGCTGAAAATGGGCAACCTGCCCAGTCGGACACTCCTGGTAAATAAATGTAAAATGCGAATGAAATCACTTGCTGATGTATTATAATGAGCAGCAAGTACGTTTTTGTTTGTTTGTTTTTAGTTCCATTCCTTTTCTGACTATTCAGCTAGATTCACTGGCTATTCCGTTGATCTTTTCATTGTCTTGGGAAAGAGCCCCACATGTCATTCAATCCCTGGAAGTGAGAATACTTGGAGCATCTATGTTGTCCATGAGGAGGATTGTTTTTTTTTTTTTTTTCTTCAAGAACTTTCTTTAAGGTTCAACAGCATCCAAGGAATTGATGTGAAGAGGGCCTTTGCACTGTACAGTCATGTCCTCCCATGACTTGATCAGTTGGCATTGCCACCCTTGTAAACAAGAACTCTGTGGATTGCATGGTCTCCACCAGCAACCCTGCCATGAAGAGTTTGCCCTGAGCACATGTCCCTCCCTTCCCTCCTGAAGAGGAGTAAGCAGACTTGAGCCTCATTTTTCATCTTCTCCCCATACCATCTCGAACATGCACCTGAGCCTTTAGAAACCTAGATTGCATGAATTGTTGTGAGTGTTTTATTCTTTATAGTAAAATGAGCAGTAAGTATGTTGATCCAGGATTGAATGACAGCCACACTGAGTGTGCCCAATAAGGTTTTTAAAATATATAGCTGCAGGGGATGTGAAGTTGAACAACTTTTGCTAAATTGCTTGTCTCAGCCTTCAAAGATTTCAGGTATGTTTTCTCCATTGTCTATAGATATGGTCAGTCCTCTGACTTGATATTACAACTAGGGGTGATCAGCTGTGAATTGGAAGGTGAAACAGATCTCATGGATTGCCTACCACCTGATTTTCTTTAAACTTAGTTTACCCTGTGTTTGATTTGGCCAGATTTTGGACTTTAAAAATGTTAATGATAATATTCATACTCCAGTCTTTAACCAGCTGTTTACAGATGGCATCTGATCCGTATGTGCCATAGACACTGCAATAACTGCAGATTGGGATCATTGTGTTCATGTTTGTCTGCATTTTTCTTATGTTTGGATATGAGAGCCATGGTATGGTATGAGCTGTGCACTCATCAGAGATAGGGGCTACATTTGAAACCGCTATGGAGCTAAAGGTGCTTTTCGGAGGACAAGCTGACACTGGACCTTCATTATTTGAGTTACCAATTTGAATTTTTTTTACAGGAATACTCTTTATTTGTCCATAGAGAGAGATGTCTGCCATGGGAAGTTGAACCTCTAAGCTCTTCCAAGCATTTTACTCTGTTTTGCAGTTCAGCCTGTCTTGTCACTCAGAAAGCATTTTCTTCTTTGACTGTGAGTTGGCTGCTTAGTTATTCACAAATCAAATGTATTTTGTTCTGCATGATATCTTCCCTCTTGTAGTAGTGAAGCTTTCATTTACTTCAACAATATTCTGACAGCTTGAAAATGGTCCAGGTTTGATTGTGTTGATTTTCCCAAGTTTTCATTTTGATTCAGAAATCAATATGATGTGAGCTTCATCGAGGACTAATCAAGTTTCTCTAGTGCTTGGTTATCCTTAAAACCTTCATCTTCAGCACTGGCTGTTGTCTTCTTATGAACATTTATCTTTTACATCTACTTGAGGAAAGTATGATTAGACCTGTTTGCAAGAAACAGTTTGGAGCCAAGTATCCTGGTTATTGTCCTTTCTCTGAACTTCCCTTTTTCAGGAAGGCCATGAAAACATTGTATATAACCATTAGTCCTTGGATCCATTTCAGTCTGATTTCAGAGCAATCCACTGCAATGAGGCAGCACCTGTCTAAGTGGTAAATCACCTTTTGATGTTAGATATGGTTGTATTCATTCTTGGGCTTCCTTGACCTTTCACTGCATTTGACACTGATGATAATGTCATTCATCTTGTGTACCTACGGTGGTATTTCATCCACAACACTAGACTATTTCACCTCTAGCCTGATTACTGGACATATGTGGTGGTGGTGTCAGGTGCTATTTTCTGTGCTATCTTCCCTCTGTACAGTGGAATTCTCCCAGCATTTTGTTTTATGACCAATATGCTGTCAGTTTAGTATAATCAGAAGGAGGAAATTACAGTATCATTGCTGTATTAATGATGCTCAGATTTACTTGTCCTTCTTTTAGGAGCATGTGACTCTTTTGATCCTATAGAATGCTGATTGGAAGCCACTCGTACATGGATAAAGTAAAATTGACTAAAACATAGTCATTTTAAGATTGTTGCTTTACATTTCGTGACACTTACAAGTGTGTCACTCACAGCTTCCTCCAGTCTGACAACAGATATGGAGGTAAATAATTGGAGTATGGGATGAAGATCTGATAAATCAGTTTGATCTTCAGTGTCTGCCTAGCACTTTAGGACTAGGTGTCAACTATTTTCAAATGTTGTTACTATGGCATAAACGCTACCCAAATTAAGTCCCTGTTTCAGATCTGCCTACAGAGACTACTTTTACTACCCTTTTTCTGGTGCTATGAAACAGTGAGTTTAACATGGCATGTTGCTGTTAATTCAAAATCCTGTCGCCCGTTTATTTACTGTAATTCCTACATACTGCCATGTGGTTCAAGATGTTCAACATTTAAATCACTATTGCAGTAGCCTAAGCTATTTGGTTATGTCCTTCCCAGGTGATATGACCACTGACTAGCTTTCAAAGCTTTAGGGAAGATCCAACAGGACTAAGCTGCCAGTGGTTCCAGCAGAAACATATGAAAAGCAGTTTAGTCACCAAAAGCTTCAGAGTTTTCTTGTCACTGAAGTGATGTGGCTCTTTGGGCTTCTTGGAACTGACAGTCAAATAAGGAGCTTTTCAAGGCTGGGCAGATAAGTACCCTTCTAGAGAAAACTTTCCACTACATAATTTTTCTGAAGAAAAATGTATTTTTTTTCTGAGAATATTTTATTTGATCTGGCAGTTGGCTTAGAGGATTATGAAGCTGTTAATGAGCTGTTTCCTGTGGTCCAGTAGTGTAGGCTTTGATTTCTTCACCCCCCATTTCTTACCAGTGTGAATCTCAACAAGTCAATCAGTCACTGTTCATGGACTGAGACTGAAAATGGTCTGTGGGGATTAGTGCTCTACCCCAGAAAACAAATACAAATAAATAAAAAAAAAATAAATAAAAATGTTATGCTAGGAAATGCTTTTTTGTTGTAATGTCATGTTTGCTGAAGTTTTACTAATATTTATGCCTTTGTGAAAATTTGTGTAAAAATCTGTTTGTTACTGTTATTTTCTACATCTTTGATATTGTGCTTTTGGGAGTTATCAAGGAAAGTTTTACCTCAGAAACTTAATTTTCCTGTCAAATAGTTTACTGATTTATTCATTGGTTCATAGGTAGGTACTTGGCTAGCTGTCCTTGCACGCCATTTTAGCATAGCCAGTTCCCTTTTTGTGCTTGAAATAATCTATCCCCTTTGGTTATAGATTACCCTTACCCATCCCATGGTTGATAATTATATGTTACTCCTAATGAGAATAATTGGAATCAACCTGTAGATAATTTGAGGGCAGCCAAGCATGGATGAAGAATTTAGGAACTGCATATGTCCATTAGTAGTACAGGGGGCAGTCCTGGGGTAAATTTTCTGTTTCCCCATCCATAGATCTGAGTTGCACTTGAAAATGGACAGGAATCAATTTTGCTTTATGTGGATGGGGAATCTGTTCCATAACAATGATATCCTCTGAGAAATATACCTGTCCCTCCAAACAATTCTGTTGATGTTCCAGAAGAAATTTAGATCCTTAGACTGAATATTTCTCATGCCATTTGGCTTGTTGATATGAAGTAAATCCATCAGTAATGGGTCAGAGGATGCCTTGTCTGCTAGACACAGGTCACTTCTTATCAGTCTGTAGGATACCGAATATAGTGACAGAGCTAGGCCTTTTATCCTTTTAGTAAGGTATCTCTGTGGGTGTTCCAGTTTTGGCATGTGTCTGGACAGACACATGCCAAAGGGGGCATTATATTCAATGATTGGCCGAATGATGACTGAGTAAAGAGGGATAGTGACATCCCTAGATCTAGACACAGTCCCTTTGTTTGTATGCTGTACAGTATAGAATGACTTTCTTACAATACAACAACAGACACATGTTGATTAAAAGTTAGTTCACTGTGAACATAAGTTACCAAATCCCAAACAATTGGGTCAACACTTTAGGGGCATAGTTCCCTGGGGTAGTTGACTTCCCAAAGGTTACAATAATACATTTTTGGGTATTTAGTTTCAGATCATAATTTTGGCACCAGTTATTTATTTGAAACAAACCTTCATGCAGGATGGCTGTTCAGGCTCTGCTACCACTTTTGAGGCTTCCTTCCTGGCTTGAACATTGAGCAGTTGTCAATATCCACAATTTTTGCTTCTCTTGTCTGCAAGAAGAAGAATGGTACTAGGGATTCTTTAGGTGCCCATTAGGCTCCATCACTGCCTTAGCCATGGCCAATACTGATTTCTCAAACCACTCATCTTTTGTTCCTGGTCCCTATTGTGTAAATCCTCTGAAAGCCAGTAATGACCTGGAGATTGCCACCCCTCCAGAGGTGGACCATTTCCTCCCCCCGGCAAGGGAGAGCCACTCTTGTCAGTCTTGAGAGAAGAAATCGGTGAAGGTATACTACTTAGCCACAGTAAGTTAGCTGCCTGATTCCCAGGCTAGTGCTCTAGTCATGGATGATTCCTTTCTCAAGGAATCTCCCAGAAAGACAAAGCAGAAACTTAAAAATAATCATTTTCCTCCTGTGTATGTAACTATGGAAAGGGAAGATTTGCTGGGATTTGCTAAGAGATTACTGTCTGCTTTTAATATGTTAAATATTTTTCCTCATTGCTTTCTGTTAGAAAAAAAATTATCTCCCTCATAGTCTCACAATAATTCCCAGTCAGATTAGCAGGGAGAGGAAGTGTATTCTTCACACTTCCCTTCAGAAGAATTATATTTTCCAAGACTATAAATAAAATGAGAGAGTTATTTCAGAGAGAACAGAATGGACTCTTTATCTCCCAGCAAAAGTGTTATTATCTGTTATAACTGGATTTTTCACATCCTATTATCTGTTCCTCCTGCATTGTCTGCCTTTGAGGATGTTTTTGAAAATGTTTTCTCAGCTTGTAGTATGCATGAGTCATCCCCATCCCCCAAAAGTCTGAAAGGTTACATAAAGTACCTCAGGTACACAAATTCTTGTATTCTAATCTCAAATCAAATCCTGCAGTGATTTATTTATCTAAGCCTTCTATTGTTAAACAATTTGTGAATGCTATCCCCATTCCCCCTGACAAGGATGGGAAAGCTTTTGACAGATTTGGGAAGAAAATGTATTTTTCTTCTACATTAACGGTCAGAATTTTGAACTACCAGCCTCAACATATTAAAATTTGTTCTGACTTCTTTTCTGAGAAAATAAGAAATTTAACAGTTAGCCTTCCTTCATCAGTGGTTAAAACATCTTCAAATTCCTTAATAGTGTCTGCTTCTCAAGTAACCAAATATTCCTTAAAATGCCGTTATGATTCTACTGATGCTGTATCCAGAGCAGTAGCTACTGGTTCAATTATGAGAAGCTTCCTTACATTCTTAAAACTTACCAGAAGATGTTAAAGCTGAGATTTTAAATTCTCCCCTGAGCAAAGATTTATTTTTGGCCTGTTCTGCTGCTAAGGTCCTTAAAATAATTGATGAAAAAAAAGAAAGTGATTATAGGGGTTACTCAGATTTTTTAGCCCTAATTTTCAAAGTTCAGTAAATTTTTCCTTCATTTTCAGGATCTTTTTTCCAGAAAGCAGTCTCTGTAAAGCTCTAACAAGCAAAATTTTACAAAGTAGTGACAAGAAGGCTTAAAGAAGAAGAAATGGAGTGCGTCCCAGATTTAAAGAGCTTATATTTGAATGACTTTTCACCTGTTCACCTCCCCATGTTCAACTAACACACTACATTACTGGCATTTTTGCTAGTAGTGCTTTGCTACCCCCTTCTGACAGCCTACTAAAGCTCAGAATCCCTCCCACTATCTGTCTACTGGCAGTACAGGGACTATCTTACATACCCACAGACAAGACCCTTCCAGTTTTTCTAGTGCCATAGTAAAAGAAGGATCTCTTGAAAGACTGCTCCTTACTCTGGATCCTTCAGCTGCCGAGCTCAGATAAGCTGCCCTTTTAGGTTTTATTAGCTCTCTGTAGCTTTTTCTGTCAGTGCTTGAATAGTGTATTCTGCTGCTTTGACTGTTTTTTTTCTGATTGGAAATTTGTATATGCCTACACTGTATAAGGCTTATAGTGTTTATGATAATCTGGAGATTTTTAACCCTTGAAATGTGTTTTATGGCCATGTGTAAAAGTTTAACTGAATGTCTGATATTGTCTTTTCTATCCATTCCTCAGCGTAAGGGTCTTTAGATCCAAGTCAGATCCAGTTTTGGCCACTTTTAAGCTTTGAATCCAGTGGTCAGGCCATTCTCCTTACCCATAATTCTATTCTGTTGGTCCAGGTACCTCAGATCTCATTTGCCTCCACAATAACACAGATCTGTTGGTGCCCAGATGTTTTTTTTTGTCGAGAAGTGACTCATTTTTGTTATTATTATTGTTAATATTAGTATTATTATTAATATTGTTATTACTATTGTTATTATTATTACATTTCTATTATGTAGAAGAAATAGTCGGCGTCCCTGCTGGATGGTTTTCTCACCAAAAAAACTCCGGAACAGCAAAGAATGGTAGTGAGATACCAACCACAAAGGAGGAATATCAGGATATCCAATGCAAATCACTTATGTCTGGTCAAAAAGACTCTGGCGACTCAGAAAATATCCAAAACTTTTATTAGATGAACAAAAAATGAGCGCTTTCGCGTGGTCCATCCACGCTTCATCAGATAGTATTTACTAAACAGCTGTTTCTATTATCTTTCCTTTTACCTTTCCTTATTACCAGTCCCTCTGTCCCCTAAACCTTTGCAGTGTTCTTCGCCTTAGCGTGAAACATTTTTTCAAAACAGCTTAACCTAAAACAAAAAAAAAAAATTAAAAACATAAAAAAAAAAAATAAATTAAAAACATATTTAGACTCCTCCCCCCTGCATCACCTTAGCAATGGTTGCTAATCCTGCCTCTCCCTCAACCCTAACCTTACACTTTACCTTTATAAAAACCTTCCTGTAACACTGTCCTACACAAGACACACTTGGACATGTACAAACATTTACAAACACACACAAGCGCATTATGTCTATCCCTAACCTACCTCTGGCCATAAGCCTACAATACACAAACTCACACACAAACGTACAACACCTATCCTTCACTCTTCCTTGACCCTAACCCTATCTCACGTATACACACACACACACACACACACACACACACACACACACACTTTCTATCTCTCTCTCACTCCTCCAACCCCCTTACCCGTCTCAACATTACACGCCATAGACATTTTTACCTGCTCTAGCCATACAATTGACATGAAATCACACCCCATACATTTGTGAAAGAATGGCATTCAATAAAACATGTGGGATCTATACATGTACATATACATATACATTTATTTTTAACCTTCTTAAAGAAAAATGGGAAACTTCTGTTTCATTGTCATTTCTTTTCTTTTCAGGATGTCAGAGAAACTGACTGTTTTCAAGACGTGTGGCTTGTACCCACAAGATGACAAACTCTGACGCAGATGACAAGTGTATGTACTGTATTGTCTGGGCCCTTCTCACTTAGACACTCCTTGCTCAGTTTATCAAGCCTTTGGGCAACATGTAGTAGTGGAATATTTTAACAAACTTCTTTTAAAAGAACTATTCCCAGCCTTTGATGGAGAAAGTATCCCTACACTCCCAGGAAATTCATCTTCTTCCTTTTCTCTTCTTTCAAAGAAGCTAGCTAAAAAAAGTGAGGGAAAAATCCAGGAAAAATTAAAAAGAAAAATCTTAAGATCTCAAGGAAGAGATATCCAGACCACGTGTTCTTTGACTCTGGCTCCAAAAATTACAAAACCTGCAAAACCAACATTTTTCTTTGATCCATTAGTAATCGGTTCTAGAACCCCACCAAAGTTCTCATCGGAGCCTGTTTACAATATGCTCCATTCATTCATACTGAGGAAGAAGCTGTACCATCTCTCTAGGTCTCCCTTCTGTGCCTTGTCTATTCAGTCGGCCAGATCATCCTAAGTCTTACTTAAACAGATGTTGACAAGATGCTGATGAGATTTCTTTGGACCCAGATCCAGCTGGGGGTCCTCTCAGATCCTACTACCACCAGATCTGGAAGAGTGGTTTCTTCCCCCACTCTGTTATTGCTCCTTCTCCGATCCATGAAACATTTGGATCCAACTGTTGCCCGCAAAAAGTCTGCATTGGAACCTAGACTTTGTTCTTCCTCAGTGACAATGACTTCTTTGATTTGGTCGGGTGAGAGCTGAATGGTTGGCACCATCTCTGATATGGCAGGTTCAGAACTGAGATGATCTGATCTCTTCCTGTCTCTTGGAGCCTTGGCATTAAACAGTTCAGCGCTGATGTTAGCCTCAGATCTGTGCAGTATCTCCAGTTGAGCCTTCATTAGGGTTTCATTGCCTAAAGCTAGACTCTAGATCCATATCAAGTTCAATTTTTAAGGCTTTTGAAAGAGTACTATCTCAAGTCCAGAGAAACGTCTGTCCTCTCAAGCTCAGATCCTTCCATACCCCAAAGGATCTCCCAGAGTCTGAAACCTACTATTCTTTTCCCATTAGGACAGCCAGAAACCAGAAGTTTTGACCCAACTCCATTACAACAGACCATTCCAGTTTCTGAGTCCTCCCCAGAGCATCCCACTGAGAAGGTACACATTAAGCACACATGCAAAACGAGGCACCTGGATTCCCCTCAGGAATCTGGCACCACTGATACTGATTTTAATGAATAAGAAGGTTCTCCCAGATCCCCCCTTGAAGACATCTCATTCAGCGAGAAATCCTTGAACTGCTTAAACAGAAAGGGGGATGGTCCCTAAAAATGCTTTCCCCAGAAGAATTTGACTTTTTGTAACTAAATACTCTGTTTCTTTTTATTAAACTGCCTTGTTAATAGTAATTAACACACTTCTATGTCAGAAATAAGTTTTGCTGAAAGTGATACTGGCTTTGATGAGTAGGGGCCGTATTGGAACTGTTTTGTTGCTGATCTGCTTACTGAGTGGATTATTGCTGTTGCTTTAAAGCTATGTATCACTGTACCTGGAATTTAGTGTGGACATTTTAAGGCTTGATTTATGTGGAGCACTTCTGCTAAAGATTAAACAAAGAAATCTATACTCTGATTATCTCCACAAGAGAAAAGTAAGAACTGTTTTCACTTGGTTAATCTCTATTTTTCTAAGTAAATATTTTGTGTCTTTATATTAAACTGCCTTGTTAATAGTAGGTAACTTGGCATATGGGTCAGAAATAGTTTTGGTGAGAGTGAGACTGGCTTTGATAAGTAGGGGCCTTGTTAGAGCTGTTGTTTTTTTTATGTATGTATGTATGTATTTATTTATTGCTGATCTGCTTACTGATTGGATTATTGTTTGTCCCTTAAATCTATATACCACTGTCCCTGGAATTTTACAGTTTGATTTGTGTGCAGCACCTCTCCTAAAAATTAAACAAATAAATTTAGTTTCTAATCATCTCCTCAAAAGAAAATGAGCAGTTTTGTACTTGGTTAATGGTTCGTTGTAAGTAAACTATTTGATGTTTTGTAAGTAAATATTTTGTTTCTTTATATTAATTTGCTTTGTTAATAGTAGCTAATAGGCCTGTGTTTCAGAAATAGTTTTGGTGAGAATGAGACTGGCTTTGATGAGAAGGGGCCTTGTTGAAGCTTTTATTCTTTGCTGCTTATATATCACTGTCTGTAAAATTTAGTGTGGCCATTGTTAAAATTGCACTGCACTATTTAGGTAGTCTGTACCTTTATTCAATGAAGACATTGAAACAGTTTTGCTGTTATGACATTTGTTTTACTGCATACAAAGTTGACATCTAGTTTAACAATGAAAGGTAATAACATTAAACGTACTTTAGCTTAGAATAACTAAAGTATTTTATACCATTCTGCCATTTCACACTGAGCTAATCGGAGGAAGTCGGAGGAAGGGCTCTGAGCTAACTAATATGTGATATATATAACATTAAGTATCCTGTTTTTTGCTTATTTCTGAGTGATGTATAGCACTTTTATTTTACTCACTGTGTGTGAGGTATTAACTAGAATTTTCTACCATTTTTAAGCATCTGGTTGGGTTTGTTTGTTCTGATTTTTGTTTTCCACCTTCCCTCCCTATTGGTATCCTATTTTTATACTTGGTGGCATTGCAATTGCCCACCCCTACTGTAAATTTGATCTGGGACACTCCTCCCAGTCTAGTGTCATTTACCTCATTCTACCTATTCCAGGGAGAACATTTGAGAAGGCCAACCCACTTAGCTTCTGCTCCTCCTTTCCCCTTTCCACTTTACATAAAAAAAAAATTCTAAGCTTGTTTCCTGCCTTTCCTGTAAGTCGTCTAGTTCAGATACAGATTTGCTATATCCAGGACTGTTTCTAAGCTTCTGAGCCCCCAAGCCTTTCTGTGTTGGAGGGAAGCCTTCTAGCTTAATTTTGTTTCTTAGAACTATCCAGTTTTCTAGTTTCAGCACTCAAATCTGTTCCTTTGAGCTCAACACTTGTTCAGAACTCATTGTAAGCACTAAATAAGCTACAAATTACTGCAGCACTCGACTTTCCTCACTTGTCTAGAGGAAAACAGTTTTTTGTACTTAATAAATAAGCACCTATCCAGGCATGTCTAAGGCTCAGCTCCCAGTGTTTTCTCCTGTCTACCTGATGAATCTGGGCATCTTGGGGCAATGCAGCATTTGCCTCATGTACACAGACAACCCTCTCCTTCTACCACCCAACACTACAACCTGTGAGAGATGCACTTATATAGCCAAACTGGAAGCAAAGCTCTCTTCACCCAAGACTGAACTAGACAGTCAAGAGGAGAAGATAAACACTTGCACCACACTACACTCATCACATAGTCCCTCAAAACCTAAACCACCAAAACACACACACACAGAAACACAAAACACACACCTACATTTGTGGAGGCTCTCAAAAAAAATCTACCCAAGCAACAGGGACCTCCAAAGCAGAAACGCAAGCAACCTCCACCCCCCAACACAACTTAAATGACACATAGCCCACAAACTTAGTGTGCCACTCAACCACAGCTTATAAGGCATAACAACGTACCCAGCACTCTAGTCATAGGTGACTGTATAGTCAGGTGCACTGATGTTCCACTCACCAGGCTAAACAAGGAGAAAGTTACTGTCAGCTGCCTGTCAGGTGCCAGGATCCACCACATAATGCATGCACTCAGGTCACTCCACAACAAGTACAAATATGACTCTGTCATTGTCCATGTTAGGGTGAATGACCCGAGATGTATCTCCCTGGACTATATGAAGAGACATGGAGGAGCTTTCCGATCTTGTAGCCCAGGCAGGTATGACCCTAGCCCTGAGTAGCATCCTGCCATCACCCAGAATGATACCACAGTACAAGGGCAAAATTATTGACTTCAACAATTGGCTAAGCTTCTGGTGTCATTTTAAGGGGATCCAGTATCTGTCTGCCTGGGATGACATGATCGACAAACCACGATGCTTTGCCAGAGATGGCCTGCACCTGTCGCCCTTGGGATTCCGGATACTGGCTAAGGCTCTTGCCACCCCTATAGTGCCTTTTTTAGGCAAGATTCAAATGACAAATTCACCACTGTAACAGGTACAAGCAAGCAAAATTTGAGGGTAATGCTACTTAATGCTAGAAGTCTAAACCTCAAAATGCACTCACTCGAGGCACTCCTTAAAATGGAGAACATCGATATCTGTGCAGTGACAGAGACCTGGTTCAAGGCTCCAGAGCACACCCCTGCATTACCAGGCTATAATTCATACCAAACCTTTCGGCCACCTAACCTGCACCGAAACACTAAAGGCAAAAACGTGTCCATATTCATTAAGGATATCCACACCTACAGGTTAGTTGCTCAGCATAATGCATCTGAGATTATCCAAGTGCAACTAACTCTGGGCAAGACCTCGATCCAAATTGTAGCTTGCTACAGATCCCCCACCATGCCCCAAGATTCCCACTCCTCATTTCTTGATACACTGGAAAATATTAGGGTGTAACCTAACACCCTAAAAATGGGTGATTTCAACTACCCCACCATTAACTGGGAAAACTACTCATGTACCAACTCTTGTGCTCAATGTTTTCTGGAATTCGTAAATTCCGCCTTGGATCAACTTATCCACACCCCCACCAGGGGCAGCAATATCTAAGACCTGGTCATTAACAACATGGGCAACTGGTGTTCCACACCAGAGGTCAATTCCTTGTTGGTCAGATCTGACCACAAGCAAATCACCCTAGACATCCACATCCCACCCCACCCCCCATTAGGGAAACAACCATAAAAAATTTCTCCAAAGCCAACTTCACGCTTCTTAAGACAGAAGTGGCAAACTTCACGACACCCATGCTGATGGACAATAGAGGTACGACTGCTGAATCCTATACAATTGCACTTTATAAGCACTTACATGAGTGCATGGAGCGTGCAATCCCTAACAGAGCCAAGATGCTATCCTCCAAAAAAAGGAAGCCAATCCGGTGGTCCCCTGCTATAAACAAACTCTACAACAGAAGAAAGAAACTGTTGCAAAAAAGAGTAAAATCCCATGATTGGAGGAACTCCGTGGTCAGCCTCAGTAAGAAGCTGAGATCCCTCATAAAATCCTCCAAAACTAGTTACGAAAACAAAATCGCCACTAATTCTAAAGACAACCACAAAGCATTCTATAGCTATGTCAAGAATCTCAATGACAACACTCAGATCTGCTGTGAATTACAGCACAATGGCACTAAATATACAGAACCAACTGATATTGCCAACATCCTGGCAGATAGGTTCAGTGCTAACTTTACCCCTCTCTCATCCCCTAAAGGGCCCATCTCTATACTGAAAGAATGCAAAGTTCCTGTAATCACGGCTGCACAGGTAAAAACACACTCTCCAAAGCCAAGAACACAGCATCCATGGGACCTGACAACATCCCTGGCTGCTGCAGAACATTTATTTTACATGTTTAACATTTATTTTACATTTAAGGCTTGATTTGTGCGGGGAACATCTGCTAAAAACTAAACAAAGAAATCTAGCTTCTGATTATCTCCACACTAGAAAAGTAAGAACTGTTTTACACTTTGTTAATCTCAGGGCTGTTGTAAGTAAATTATTTCACGTTTTGTGTAAGTAAATATTTTGTTTCTTAATATTAATCTGCTGTTTTAATAGTAGCTAATAGACCTCTGGTTCAGAAATAGTTTTAGTGAGAGTGAAACTGGCTTTAATGAGTTAATTAATGCCTTTTTGGAGCTTTTTTTTTTTTCTTCTGATCTGCCTACTGATTATAGTATTGAAGCTGGTACTTCCCTGTCCATGGAGTGTAGTGTGGCCATTTGCAGGCTTGATTTGTGTGGATCAGTTCTGCTAAACATTAAACAAAAAAATCTATCTTCTGATTATTTGCGCTGCAGAAATTTAGGAACTGTTTTGCTCTTTGTTAATCTCTAGTTTGTATGTAAATTATTTAACTTTTTGTTAAGTAAATATCTTGCTTTGTTGTATTAATCTGCCTTGTTAATAGTAACTAACAATACTCTTGGTCAGAAATAGTTACAGTGAGAATGAGACTGGCTTTGATGAGTAGTGGCCTTTTTTGAGATTTTTTTTGCTGATGTGCTTAAAATCTAGATGTTATGTAGTCCTATCTCACGGTAATTCTTGCTGGATGGGTTCGGAGCCAATATTCGGATCTGACTCTGCCTATACTAAAGCTCGAGAGCTTTTTACTGGCTCGAGGCTAGCCCCTATCTCATGGCTCCTCACAGCAATTCCCCAAATCTCGTTTGCCGCAAAAGCTTCGAGGTTGTGTCTTACTGGCTCGTTGGCTAAGTAGAACGATTTTTTACTTATTTAGTCCTTTTCTATCACCTTTTTCTGTCATATATATATCTTAGTTTCTTTTGTATTGTGCGTCTGTTTTTTGAAAGTTTTCAACCCCTGTCCCCCCCTTAGGACTGTACGGCCCGTTTAAATTAGAGGGCCGTAGTGTCCGTTTAAGTTAGAGGGCCTTTCCTCCCTGTGTGTGTGTGTGTGTGTGTGTGTGTGTGTGTGTGTGTGTGTGAGACTGTTATAAAAAAAAAAATAAAAACTTTTCTTCTTCCTTACACTTTTATGTTTTAGTCTTTAACTATGTCTAAAGATAAAGATAAGGATCACAAGGATCATCGCCCATCGGGCTTCAAAAAATGTGACAGGTGTGCGCAGAAAGTGTCTCTTACAGACAGCCACACCAGTTGCGTATATTGTCTGGGCAAAGCCCATTTACAGGAACCTTGCACCTTCTGTCACACTTTTAGTACAAGAGTATTAAATGAACGGAAAAGAAAGCTTATTGACAGGGGTCTCATGACCAGTTCCTTCCAGGAACAGCTGGAACTTGGTCAGGCAGCTCCAAAATCTTCAAAGAGAAAATCATCGGGCCCGACTTCAGAGCCGACCAAAAAGCCTAAAGCATCGGAACCAAGGAGTTCCGGTTCCAACTCTGCTTCATCTTTGGTGCAGTCTATTCCATTGGTTCTGAGACAGTCTTCGGTACTGAAGGTTTTGCCTGACATCGAGACTGTATCTTCTATTTTGAGATCTCCTATTTTGGAGAGAAGGGGGTCTCCTTCAGTCTCCACCAGATCCTCCAGGACCCTATCAGATGAAGACATTGAGAGGGTGGTGAAGAGGTTGCTTTCAGATCCAGCTCTGGCTAGAAAATTGACCCCTCCAGACCCAAAGGTCTCTGAGCCGTCCCCCGTACTGATCACTGTTCCTCCTCTGACTGCTTCGCTCTTGGAGCCTATTATTTCAGGTTCCTCTGTCCTCGACCCTTCAGCTCTGGGGATTCAGCCTGTTTTCTCGGAGCCAATTACTCTATCCTCGATGGCTCAGTCTGGAGCCGAGGGTTCTGGGAGCCGACGCTCTCGTGTCAACTGTGAGGGGGACAGTCACCCTGGGTTCTCTTTGGAACCGACCCTCCCTCTCGGAGCCTTGGCTCCCACTTCTGCTTCAGAGCCATTCCCTCTTGCTAGGAGTCGACCACCTGCCCTCTCAGAGCGGAGGTCTTCTTCAGAGTGGGGGGAAAAGCTTTTGAAGCTATAGAGAAGGCTTTATCCTCTGCCAAAGCCATTCCTTTGGAACCTGTGTCCCACCAGCAGCAGGCAGCAACCTTTACCCCCCTGCCACCCCCACAGCATAGGGAACCAGAGGCCCAAGTAGCCCCCATTGGAGGTGTCCCCTCTTCTGAGACCTCCCCAGATTATCCCACTGGAGGGCTCCCTCGGAAGAGGTTATGTAAGAGGAAACATGTCGACTCCCCTGAGTCTGTCACATCAGACACTGATTTAAAGGAATCAGAAGGGTCCCCCAGATCTCCCTCTGAGGATGTCTCCTTCTCTGACATCCTAGAAATCCTTAGACAGAGGGGTGATTGGAAGACCTCTAACCCTACTAAGGATGAATCCGTGTATCTTGAGGCCTTTGGCTCCTGACCTTCCACCTCTTGGGTGACACCACCTTATGACCAACTTTTGTGGGTCATTTCGTGGAAAGCATGGACCTCTCCTGATTCAGTGGAAGCTGTCCCGAGCAACAAGGACAAGTCTTTCCTTAGCAAGGGCTTTCCAGTTGATGCTATGGTGGTAGTAGCGGCCACCAAGAAGGAATGATCTGAGATGTCTTCTAATATCCATCCTCCTAACAAGGAGTCCAGGACGATGGATAGGTACGGGAAGCGTACTTTTTCTTCAGTGGCATTTACAGTAAGATCGCTGAATTACCTGACTCATTTCACTTGTCTTCAGAGGGATCTCCAGAAAGAGTTAGGAGATACCCTCCAGGGTTCAGTAGCTCCGGGTTCCATGGACAAGGTTTCCACGTAGCTCTCCACCCTTACTTCCATAGCTAAGTCCTCCATGAGGCTGATCACATATGCGGCAGATGGAGCGAGCAGGGCAGTCACAGCAGGAATAGCTCTCAGGAGACATTCGTGGATGCATCTTTGTAATTTTACAGAATCCTTCAAGTCTTCCTTCACTAACGTTCCCTTTGATGGTTCATCTCTTTTTGGACCCCAAATGAAAGAGACTTTGACTAGGTGCGAGCAGGAAGGGAAAACCTTATCTGCCATTGGAGTCCATTTCTCTCTCCCATCCAGACCCTATCCCAAGGGTAATACAGGAGGGAAAATGTGGTTCCGCAAATCCCAAAAAGGTTTTCCTCAGGCACAAGGTCAACCCTCTCGCAGGGGCAGAGGGGGAGGATATAATGGAAGACACCGCCCTCTCAGCAGAGGAGGTCCGCAACATCAGGGAGACAGAGAAACTTTCTCTGATCATCCCTTCCATTGACCCTGAGGGGTTGCCTGACCGTCTCTGGAGGCAGTCGGGGGGTGTATATCACTGTACCAAAGTGCCTGGCTAACTCTCACTCAAGATCATTGGGTACACACAGTAATATCCAGAGGTTACCTGATTCCCTTTATTTCTGAACCCCCAACAAACCGGTCTCTTCCAGACGTACCACCCATCCAACTAGACCGTGCAACATCAGAGGTCAGCTCGTTGCTACAAAAAAAAGAGTCCTCTAAGAAGTCCCCGCAGAGCAAGTAGGATCTGGAACTTACTCTCGATTCTTTTTAGTTCCAAAAAAGTTAGGGTACTGGAGATCAGTTCTAGATCTCAGCAGGTTCAACAAGCATGTAAGAAAAATCAAAGTTCCGAATGGTCACTCTGCAGTCGATATTTCCCTTTATCGGGAAAGACAACTGGATGTGCTCAATCAATCTCCAGGATGCGTGTTACCACATCAAAATGGACAGGTGCTCCAGGAGACACTTACACTTCCGGCTGGGAGCCAGCCATTTTCAATTCAGAACACTGCCCTTTGGCCTCACTACAGCCCCCAGAGTGTTTACCAAATGCATGGCAGTGGTAACGGCTCACCTGAGACATCAAAGATTCCAGGTGTTTCCATACCTAGACGACGGGCTCCTCACTGCTACCACCAAGCATCAACTCATAAGGACCAGGGACGAGACTCTATCCTTGCGCGCCAGCCTAGGCGTCAATATCAACTTGCAAAAGTCAGTCTTATCTCCTTCACAGCATATTGTATATCTAGGCTCAGAAATAGACACAACCACCATGTCAGTAAAGCTAACATAGGAAAGAGTGGAATCTCTATGCAGTCAGATCAGATCCTTATTAAACAAACAAAGATCCCAGGCCAGAGTAGTCCTTCAAGTCCTAGGGACTATGGCTTCCGCCATCTTATTAGTTCCTCTTGCTCGTCTCCATATGAGGATTCTCCAATGGATGCTGTTTGCACAATGGTCAATGCAAGACCTTCCACTATCTCACCAGATATTAATAGCAAATGCATGCAAAAGGGTTACACATGAAACAACTTGTCATAGGTCATCCACTTGTTCCTCCTCAAGAGAAAGCAGTTTTGACAATGGACGCTTCCCAGATAGGGTGGGGAGGCATTATCTGGGAAAGACAGTCCAAGGTCCTTGGTAAAACCACAAGAACCACTTACGCATCAATGTTCTGGAGATGAGAGAGGTGCTATATGTGTTGCAAGCACTTCACAGCTCCCTTCCCACTGGAACGATTGCAATTCAGTCAGACAGCATGACAACAAACAAGGGGGAACCGAGTCTTACCTGATTTGCAGAGAGGCCTTAAGAGTTTGGAAATGGGCAATGGATACTCAATGCTTCCTGATAGCAACGCATATCCCGGGGAAATCCAACATAATAGCGGACCAACTCAGCCGAGCAATTCTAATGCCTCACGAGTGGTCCCTGAATCCAACGGTTACGAAAGAGATCTTTCACAAATGGGGCCAGCCTTGCTGCGATCTGTTTGCCACTCACCTGAACACCAAATGCAGCAGCTACTTTGCCCTCATTCCCCATCCAGGGATGTCACCCAGGGATGCTCTAGTTCACGATTGGCCCCCGGGACTTCTCTATGCCTTTCCTCCCTTTCCACTCATACCCAAAGTAATACAGAAAGCAAGACCGTTGGGGAGTTCCTTGATCCTCATTGCTCCTTACTGGTCCCGACAAGTTTGGTTTCCTTTCCTGTGGCCCTACCTTTTGGAGGAACCATGGATTCTGGATCCATCTCCAGATCTCCTGATTCATCGATCGGGACAGATCCACCCCTCCATCCACATCCTAAAATTGACAGCATGGCTGCTGCAATTCCACATATAGCCAGGTGCATTCCCTTATCCCCAACTGTCAAACACATCCTAATTTCATCCCATAAACCTTCCACTCAGAAACTATATTCTAACAAATGGAAAAGGTTTTCCCTGTGGGCTACGAATCGGGGCTTAGATCCATATACAGCTCTTTTACAATCCATTTTATCCTTCCTAACAATAATTTTCCATGAAGGAGCGGCAGCTGCTACAGTTAGAGTTCAATTAGCTGCCATTGCCAATTTCCATTTTGGTTTCATGGGAAATCCAGTCATGCAACACTCCCTCTGTAAAACCTTCTTAAAAGGAGTTGTTCTTAGGCCCCCAATAAAACAACCTTTAGAACCCTGGGACTTAAATTTAGTCCTCTCATCTTTGATGTCTGCACCCTTTGAACCATCCTCGTTGTCAGACTTAAATTGTTATCATGGAAACCCTGTTCTTTGTAGCAATAACATCAGCTAGGAGAGTCTCGGAACTTCAAGCCCTAACTCCTTACATTATCTTTCACAAGGATAGAGTCTCTCTCAGGACAAAACCCTTCCTTTCTCCGTAAAGTATGCTCAGAACACAACCTGAATACTACCAATGAGCTACCTGTGTTTTTTCCAAACCACTCTAATAAATCAGAGTATAGACTTCACCAGCTAGATGTCAACAGGATACTCAGATTCTATATACACAGGACCAAAGAATTCAGGAAATCTGATCAACTTTTTGCTTCCTTTCTGACAAAGGAAAGGCTTATCTGTTTCAAAATTTACTCTTTCAAAATGGCTTTCGGATTGCATATCCTTTGCTTATCAACAAGCTGGTAGACAGTTACCATTAAAAGCTAAAGGTCAATCTACTAGGGCTGTAGCTACTTCATGCGCCTTTAGATCTAGGCTCCCAGTTTATACTATTTGTGCAGCAGCTACTTGGGCAGGACCACATACGTTTGTCACTCATTACAAATTGGATTTGGCCTCCCGGGACAGGTCATCCTTTGGGTCCACTGTGCTGAAGAGTCTCTTCGCTTGAGCCACCCGGGATAAAGGTGCTAGGGACACTGTCCCATCCAGCAAGAATTACGGTGAGATAGGACTACATAACATAAAGAAGTTATGTACTTACCATAACGTTCCATGTTTGTAGTCCATCTCGCCTATATTCTTGCGTCCCTCCCTCCAACCCCTGTCCCGTTTCTGGGGGATCTAGTGGACCTCTTTTTTGGGGCTGTCTGACTTTGCTCTTTATTGTCCACCTGGAATGGATTATGTTTCTAATCCCTTCCTGTATTTTTACAGATTCTTTCTTATTATTATTACCTGATAGGTATTTATTACTTTCTTGCAAACTAGATCTGGAGAATTGCCGTGAGGCACCATGGGATAGGGGCTAGCCTCGAGCCAGTAAAAAGCTCTCTAGTTTTAGTATAGGCCGAGTCGGAGCCGAATATCGGCTCCGAACCCATCCAGCAAGAATATAGGCGAGATGAACTACAAACATGGAACGTTATGGTAAGTACATAACTTATTTTTTCTGATAATCTATACAACAGAAAAGTAAGAACTGTTTTGCAGTTGGTTAATCTCTTGCTTGTTGTAAGTATATTATTTGATTTTTTCTAAGTAAATATTTTGTGTTTCCATATTATTTTGCCTTAATAGTAGATAACTTGTCTATTGGTCAGAAAAAGTTTTGGTGAGAGTGAGACTGGCTTTGATGAGTAGGGGCCTTGTTGGAGCTATTTTTTTTTCAAAAAAAATATTGTTTTTGCCTTAAATCTATATTTCAGTGTCCCTGAAATTTAGTGTGGCTGTTTTAAGGCTTGATTTGTGTGGATCACTTCTGCTTAAAACTAGACAATGAAATCTAGCTTCTGTGTATCTCCATAACAGAAAATTTAGAACAGGTTTGCTCTTGGTTAATTTCTGGCTTGCAAGTAAATTATTTGACTGTTTTGTAAGTAAATATTTGTTTCTTTATATTAATCTGCCTTGTTAATAGTATCTACAGCACTCATGGTCACATATAGTGTTGGTGTGAGTGAGTGAGACTGGCTTTCATGAGCATGGTCCTTCCTGGAACTTTTTTTTTTCCTGACTTATTGGACCATGATACTGTATATCACTGCACTGGAGTATAGTGTTGCCATTTTAAGGCTTGATTTGTGTAGATCACTTCTGCTAAACACTAAGCAAAGAAATGTATCTTCTGATTATCTCCTCAACAGAAAATTAAGAATTTTCTGCTTGTCGTAAGTAAATTTCTTTTTTTGTAAGTAAATATTTTGTTTCTTTTTATTAATCTGCCTTAATACTAGCTAACAGGCCTCTGGGTCAGAAATAGTTTCAGTGCAAGTCAAATTGTTACTGATGAGTAGGAGCCTATTTCCCCTAGGCTCCAATCTCCATTCTTGCAAGAGACCCTCAAAAGATTGTCATGTCCTCCATCCATTTCATCATCTATCAGGTCCTCTCAAAATCTCTCTGAAGCTGATGTAAATAGGATGATGAAGTTCCTCAGAGCTCAGATCTAGATGGGGGGTTTCACCAGCTCCGGCTCCCATCGGAACCTTGATCCTTCAACCCATATCTTATGCCATTCTCTCATTCTCTTATCTGACCAGAGATTTTGTAGCCCTGTGATCCGAGAGTCCAAAGATTTGAAGTGCTGGATCCAAAGACAGCAACATCTTCAACTCCAACTGTGTCCCTGACTTTTCGGCGCTGATCCCCCTACAGCAGGATGAGTCTCAGAGCCCAGGTATCAGTGATGGATCCAGTGAGATGCCTTTGACTCCAAGGTTTTCAGAGCTGCTGCTTCCCTTCGGAGCCTTGGCATTATATAGCCCAGGTCCAACTCTTCCCTCACAGCAGGAGCACAAGCAGGGCCAGAGCTTGGCAGTGCCTGGAGTTTCTGCTTCAGTGAAGCTAGCAATGGCTTCTCCTAGTCCTTCTGCTTTTGAGGTGGTGAAGAGGGCTTTCTGTCACCTGAGAGGTCATTCTACTCTTGCATCTTCAGATCCTGTCTCCAAACCTTCTTCAGATCTGACATCTAAGCCTCATCAACCTGTTCCTCAGGTACAGCCACTATAAGCTTTCAGGTAATTTCTCCGCAGGAACTTCCCCATCTTCCAAAACTTTTGCAGATCATCCCACTGAGGAGGTCCCCCATGAGAAATTGTGTAAAAGGGGGCACATAGATTCCCCTCAGGGATCTTTGACCAAAGTCACCAACTTCGATGAAGGGGAGGGGTCCCCAAGAGCTTCTTCGGAAGATGTCTCCTTTGGAGACATTCTAGGGATCCTTAGCCAGAATAGTGGATGGTCTTCCGATCCCCTTTCCCAGTAGTAGTCAGTGGTCCTAGAAGCCTTCAGGTCCGGCCCATCTACTTTTTGGTTTATCCTTCCAGCAGATAACCTTATAAATCTTGTGTATCACCAGGCATGGAAGGAACTGAACACTGTGTCCCAGGCAAATTTCTTGCTCTACTGAAGGACAGCCCTCACTGGAGTAATGGAGTTCCTGTAGATGCCATAGTTGTGACAGCAGCCACAAAAAAGGAGCTAGCTGAACAAAGCTCTACTGTTCATACTCCTAGTAGAGCATCCAGGACGATAGACAGGTTCGGAAAGCACATTTATGCCTCAGTAACCTTTGCTCTACAGTCACTAAATTACTTGGCACATTCTACCAGATTGTAGAGAGACTTGATTTAAGAACTCTCTGTCTGTTCCTGGGTCCGTGTCAGCAGAGGAACAGTTTCTTCACAGTTGGCCACCCTTCAATCGGTTTCCAATGTGTTCATGGGGTTAATCTCTCATGCAGCAGAGGATTCCTGACGGGTAGTGGGTTAAGGCATAGCCATCAGGAGACATGCCTGGATGTACTTGTGTGACTTTGCAGACCGTTTTAAGTCTTCTTTCATCAGTGCTCCCTTTGATGGATCTTCCTTGTTTGACCCCACAGTAAAAAAAACACTCTCCCATAGTGAGCAGGATGGAAGGACCTTGTCTGCTGTAGAAATCTTTTTTTTCACCCCACAGAGATCATTCTCCAGGAATCAACATGAAGGTAAAAAGATGTGGTTCCATAAGTTAGAAGGTCCTTTTCAGGGCTCAAGAGGGGAAACATCCCTCAGAAGCAGGGGTGGAAGTTCAAATGGAAGATGCCACCCTCGCAGCAGAGAAAGCCTGCAAAACCAAGGCTTTAGGGATTCCTTCTCAGATAAACCATTTCAGCACTCCTGAAGGGTTGCCCAACTGCTGTTCTCTAGAGGCATTTGTGGGGTGCTTGTCTCTGCACCTGGAAGCCTGGGCATCTATCACAAAAGACACTTGGGTGCAAAAAATTTATATTCAGAGGATATTTCATTCCCTTTTTGCAAATCCCACCATGCAAATGGAATAATCTCCCTGATGTTCCACCCAGTCAGTGGGAGTTAGCAGCCCTAGAAGTTTAAAAGCTGCTAGACAAAAGAGTCATCCAGTAGATTGCACCAGACCAGAGAGAGTTTGGAACTTAACTCAAGGTTCTTTTTAGTGGCAAAGAAAACAGGGGACCTGAGGCACATTCTTGACCTCAGCAATTTAAATCAGTTTGTAAAGAACTCCAATTTCCAGGTGGTCATGGTTCAGTCCATTCTACCTCTTGTACAGAAAGATGACTGGATGTGCTGTATAAATCTTCAGGATGCATACTATCACATCAAAATGAACTGATGCTCCTGGAGATATCTGAGCTTTTGACTGGGGGCCAGTCATTACCAATTCAGAGCCCTGCCCTATGGTCTCACCACAGCCCCCAGGGTGTTCACCAGATGCATGGCAGTGATAGAGGCTTATCTCACACTGCTCAAATTCATAGTGTTTCCTTACCTACATGACTGGCTCCTCACCGCTCCAACCAGGCATCTCCTCCAAAAGAACAAGAACTACCTACTCCACTTATGTCAGTCTTTAAGGATCACAGTCAATTATAACAAGTCCCACCTTCAACCAGTTCAAGTCTTTGAGTATATAGGAGCTTGCCTGGGCACCACCAGTCATTTGGCCTTTCTCCCATCAGACAGAATACAGGTCTTAAGATTACATTTCAGAGAGATACTTTCACACCCTTTTCCTCCAGCAAAACTGGTTCTTCAGGCCTTAGGATCAATGGCTGTGACTGTTACCTTACTGTGCCAACAGCTCGTTTCAATATGCACGTTCTTCAATGGAACCTAGTGGTTCAGTGGTCAATTCTTCAACAGCCTCTGACTCATCCAGTAAAACTTTCTCGGGCTTGCAAGGACTCCCTGCTTTGGTGGATTTAGTCCAACGAAGTTGTCAGGGACACCCATTTCTATTTCCACCTCCAGCAGCCGTGGTGAACACGAACACCTCCCAATTGGGGTGGGGGGGGGGCATTTCATGAGATGGATGATCCAAAGCAAATGGTCCCCAGAAGAGACCAATTTGTAAATCAGTGTCCTAGAGATAAGGCGGTCCTCCTAGCATTGCGGGATTTTTAGAATTCTCTTCTTCCGGGGACAATTCTTATCCAAACAGACATGTTGGTGGTTTGGTACATCAGCAAACAGGGGAGAACCTGTTCCTACTCCCTTTGTCACGAAGCAATGAGAGTGTGGCAGTGGGAGAGCTCCTCCAACCACTTTCTTTTAGCAGTGCCAGTAGTGGGGAAATCCACCATGCTAGTCGGCAAACTCAACAGGACTATTCTGAGGCCTTATGAATGGACTGTCAATCAAGCAGAGGAGGAGAGCATCTTCCATTAATAAGGGTCAAACTTGCTGTGATATCTTTGCCTCTCCCCTCAACAAGTGCAGCAGTTTCTTTGCTCTAATCATCCTAGGGGAATCACTGAGAGATGCTCTAGTCCACGTTTGGCCCTCCACTCTCCTTGATACTTACCCTTTACCTCTAATTCCCAATTTTTTTTTTCAAAAAGCACTCCAATTGAAGAGCAAAGGTATCCTCATTGCCCCTTTTTGGCCTCATCAAGTGTGGTTCCCCTTTCTTTGGTCTCATAATCTATGTCGTCCTTGCACACTGGACCCCACTCCAGATCTGATCAGTCCTACCACAGGGATGGCTCACTAGGACATTCATTTCAGGGCTCAAGTTGTACGCTTGTTTTCTCCAATTGCAATGATGGTGAGACAGTCCAGGCTTTCTTCCTCAGTTCATCAGCTTTTGATATCACTTCAGAAAAGTATATAAGAGTAAATGGAAAATATTTTCTTATTGGGCCCATCAGAGAGAATTGGATCCTTTTACTGCACCTGTTCCTGCTGTTTTAGATTTTCTTACTTCAGTTTTTCAAGAAGGAGCTAGTTTTTCCACCAGCAAAGTTCAGTTTGAAGCCATCTCTAATTATCACACTGGAGATAATGCTTTCCCGCTAGCTTCTTTCAAGTTATGCAAGGCCTTCCTTAAAGGTACGTTTCTGCTTAGACCTCCAATTAAAGATTGTACTGCACCTTGGACCTTACACAGTTGTTGCAGAGTTTGACTCAACCCCCCCCCTCCTTTGAGCCCTCAGCCAAGTCTGATCTCAAGTTTCTTTCTTGGAAGACAATCTTTCCAGTAGCATTTTCTTCAGCTAGGCAAGTCTCTGAGCTCTAAGCAGTCTCCTTCAAGTCACCTTATTTGATTTTCCAGAAAGATAGGGTCACTTTACATACTAATTCATCCTCTCTACCCAAAGTAACCTCTAAGTCAAACATCAACCAAGTGATCAATTTACCTGTGTTATTTCCAAATTTCTCTAATAAAAGTGAATACATGGATCACCTCTTAGATGTACATAGACAACTTTTTTTTACCTTCATAGGGCAAAGATTTTTAGGAACACTGATCAGTTGTTAATCTCCTTTATCCCCAACAGATTAGGAAAACCAGTTTCTAATGTTACCTTAGCAAAATGGTTAACCAATTGAAATTCATATGTCTATTCAAAACAAGGTTTGTCTTTGCCGAGACGTCCAAAAGATCACTCCACTAGATCCATGGCTACTTCATTTGCCTTTCATTTGCCTTCTGGGCCAGGGCTTCTATTGATGATATTTGTGCTGCAGTCACTTAATCTAATGCTTACTACAAATTGGCTTTCATTTCCAGAGGCAAAGCTGCCTTTTGTTCTGCAGTACTCCAGAATATCCTTCCATGATAGCCACCCAAGGTTATCGTAACTGGGGACAGTGTCCCATTAATTGAGGAATAAATGAAAATGACAGTTATAAAAATTATGTAACTATGCACCTGTGTGCCCATTTTCATTCTTCCTCAACTTCTCACCCCTCCTTCCTCTCTCCATTTCTTCTAGGAGTGGTCTGATAGAAATGTTGGAACCACTGTTCCTGTTTGAGCCCCTATTCCATGTTTATCTTTTATGTGGCCTATAACCATCCTTTTCTGACTGAGCAGCAAACTCGATCTGAGGTAAAACAGGGGTCTGGGGCATCATGGTTGAAGGGAGGAGCTCTAGAGTTAGATCCAAGAGTTTGAAAGAGGTGTGCCTGAGCTGGATCCAAGGTTGGATCCAAGACCCATTCATTGAGAAATAATGAAAATGGACAACACATATGCATAGTTACGGTGAGTACATAACTTTTGTTTTCTTTTTATTAATCTGTTGGAAATACTTAATGTGAAAGTAAAATTGCCATTGATGTGTAGAGGCCTTGTTGGAGATGATTTTTACTGATCTAACAAATGACTGGATTTTTATTGGTGGCTTAAACCTATATAGCACTGTCCCTGGAATTTAGAGTGGCCATTTTAAGGCTTGATTTGTGTGGATAACTTCTGCTAAACACTAAACAAAGAAATATAGCTTCTGATCATCTTCACAACAGAAAATAAAAAAAAATGTTCAGCATTTGGTTAATATCTGGCTTATTTACTTTTTTAAAATAAATATTTTGTTTCTTTATGCTGAGCTGCCTTGATAATATTAGCTAACAGTCTTCTGGATCAGAAATAGTTTCAGTGAGACTGAGACTGGCTTTGATGAGTAGGGGCATTGTTGAAGTTGTTTTTTTTTTGTGCCTTAAAGTTATGTATCACTGTCCCCAGAATTTAGTGGAGCTATTTTAAGGTTTGATTTGTGAGGAGCACTTCTGCTTAACCGTTGTTGTGTCTTTCGGCTTTTCCCGGTTAGGGGTCGCCACAGCGGAACTCCGGTCCGCTAATGATTGGCAGTAGATTTTTACATGCTGAGTTGCCGGCCCTGATGCACAACCTTCAACGAAGGAACGCCCATTCACGCATGTCTCCAGACAGAAGACGCTCTAGCTGAGAATTGAACGGGACAATGTCTTACTGTCAGAAAATAAAGAAATCTAGTTACTGCTTATCTCCACTACAAAAAAAAAATAAGAACTGTTTTGCACTTGGGTAAACTCTGGCTTATTGTAGGTAAATTATTTGATGCTCTGTAAGTAAATGTTTTGTTTCTTTATATTAATCTAACTAGTCTCTTCCTTATATTTAGACTTGTCTAAAGCCTTTGACACAGTTTGTCACCGCAAACGTCTACTTCAGATGTCCTCACTAGTTCTCTTTCTACCCACCCTTCTGTGGTTCTAAAGCTAGCTCTCCAGTATTAGTCATTAAAGTGGCATTCCACGCTCTCTCCTTACCTCCCAGTCACCAGCGGTGTACCACAAGGCTCTACCCTTGGTTCCCCTCCTCCTTAACATTTTCACCAACACCCTCTATACATCCATACAACAGGCCACCCTAATATAATACACAGATGATTACACTCTCATTTGCACATCTGACAACATGGTACACCTCCAAAAACTTACTCGGGAAGCTTTAACAGCCACTGAAATATGGCTTTATAACTCACAACTCATGCTCAACCCAAAAACGACTAAACTACTGCTTTTTCCCCAAATCCCTCTGTCATGAAAAAACAAAATGTAATGTTCTTTCTCTTGTTAATACAACCATTGAAGTCACTTCTCATAGCAAATTATTAAGGGTGATAGTGGGTGATAATCTTTTATTCGACCTGCATATACAAATTTGCATAAGAAAAACTCACGAAAAACTAGGGATGCTTTACAGAGCCAAACACTTTCTTACAAATGCAGATAAAACTACACTTACCACTACTTATCTCCTCCACACAATTCTCTATGGCACTTGCATCCTCACTAAGGTGCCCACAAATTACCACATAGGTGGTAATCCATTAAGTACGGAAGAAGTAATTAGAGATTTGGGGACCAACGTAGATAGTAATCTCTCCTTTGATAATCACGTTGCCAAAGTGGTTAGAAAGACCTTCTATATAGCCCACCTTATCACGAAAGGGTTCGCATCTAGATCAAGAGAGGTCATTGTGCCCCTCTACTCGTCACTCATCAGCCCATAATTGAATACAATGCTCCTTTTGGGATGTACCTTACCCGACAACTGCAGCAACAGGAGAGACCCCAAAAGTACCTCACCAAGAGGATCATGGACTACAGACAGATGTCCTATACAGCTCGACTAAAGAAACTCCAGCTCTACTCAGTTGCTTACCGCCTACTCAGAGGCGATCTATGCCTGACGTACAAAGCCATGTCAAACCCAGAATTAATGGACATGCTCCACCTCAAAAAATCCAAGTCCCTTAGAGCTACACTCTCCAGGGACCTAAACCTCAGCACAAAAATAAATAGGACATGCTGGAGGGACAGATTCATTTCCCAGAGGCTCCCCTCACTCTGGAATAGAATCCCAGTTCATGTTAGACATAACCCCTCGTTGACCCTCTTCAAGCGAAATTTGGACGCATGGATGGGAAATCGCAAATTCACCCCTGGGATCTCCCCAGTGTCCCTGCTAGACAGAGGCACAATAAACTAATCTTAAAAGGGTACCTTCTGTGACCTACTTTACAGAAGCACAGTAGGCTAATCTAATAGGGAGGCGGAAGCCAAATACACTCTGGCTAGGTTTATAAATGCCCTAGGGCAGATAGCCTAGTATCTACCTATGAATATATGAACTAACCTCTAGGCTTCACAAAAATTAAAACTTGTATGACACTGTAACAAAGTTGCTGAATTTGCAGCAAATACACCTTTCAGAACCCACCACTGTATTGCACTAAAAAGCCTAAATTGGTTAGAATTGCCTCATCAACTAACATAAACACAGCTTCTTACCAACTGGGGGGGGGGCGCCATCTTTAGGAATTAGGATAAGCCCTGGCTGCTGTCTGCTCTGCTCCCAGCATCTAACCCATGCATTACCTGCCCATCTTGTGCTACCTGTACTAGTCTCTAGGAGAATAAAGGACTCCAACGTATCGGAGGTCCACCTCACTGAATATTCCACCCTACAATACCTCTCCAAAGGAAACCAGCAAATTACCTGTCCATCTTGTGCTACCTGCACTAGTCTCTAGGAGAATAAAGGACTCCAAAATCAGAGGTCCACCTCACTGAATATTCCATCCTACAATACCTCACCAAAGGACACCAGCAAATTACCTGCCCGTCTTGTGCTACCTGCACTAGTCTCTAGGAGAATAAAGGACTCCAACTTATCGGAGGTCCACCTCACTGAATATTCCACCCTACAATACCTCTCCAAAGGACACCAGCAAATTACCTGCCCATCTTGTGCTACTTGCACTAGTCTCTAGGAGAATAAAGGACTCCAACTTATCGGAGGTCCACCTCACTGAATATTCCACCCTACAATACCTGTCCAAAGGACACCAGCAAAGTATGTTTGTGGAATAATTCCTGCCAGAGAGACTTTCTACTATTGTACCTATACCACAAGGTTAGAGAAAGTCCTGAGCTAGGACAGCCAGCAGCCTCTACCCCCCCGCTGTACCTCTTACTCTCTCTTCCCATCCCCTCTTTAAACTCCCTTTGTCCAGCAACCTTTTCTTGTTTGCTCTTTAGCTCCCTCTCTTATTAGCCTTGCAATTACCTGAACTGTCCACTATGAGGCTCCTCACCCCAGCTTTTCCCTCTTTCTTGTCACTTATGCCCTGAACTTACACTATTTTCTCCTGCTGTTCCTTAACTACCTTTTAGTCCTCTCACTTTACCCTCCACTTCTACTGTCCACACTCGCCTCTTCTAGCTTTATTTCTCATTACCTTTTCCCACATCTATCTTGTCTAACTTCTCCTCTGGAGTCAGTCTTGCTGATTGTTTTCTACAACTGCATCTGAAGCTTTCTCCTGTACTAATCCTTTGTTTCTGGTCTACCTCTCCATAGACGCTTACTCCTCCTACTCACTTCATCTCTCTGTCCATACCTTTTTCTACCCCTCTTTCTATTTGCACCTCTACCTTGTACTATAAAGTATCCCTTGCTCCTCTCTAAGGTTTTTCTCTCTCTTCCTCTTGGTAATTGTCTCTCTCTTGCTCCTCCTATCTACAACTACTCTTACCTCCTACTGCCCTCCCCCTCCACCTTTACCCTTGAACTCCCATAAATACCCTGGGCCTAGGGGGGCGCCATCTTTAGGAATTAGGATAAGCCCTGGCTGCTGTCTGCTCCGCTTCCAGCATCTTACCTATGCGGTATGTAAGTAAAGATATTGTTGCCGCTGTTTATGCAAAATGCTTGTATTTGTTTTGTGCCAAATAACCAGATTGTTCGAGCTGCTGTGAAGGAATTACTGAAAGTGTGTATCTTTTCACTTTTTTTTTTTTTTTATCAAACTGTGGAGTGTTTGTGATTTTTCATTGCTGACGTATTTTTTAGTGTCTACTGTTTTAGCCCTACGAGACTGCTTGGGAAGGATTTGCAAGTGTTATTTCTAGCTGTGGTTAGAGGATTGTTAGCACTCTTCCCTCGCTTACTCTCCAAAAGCTAAAAACGCTGTCTGTAAGAGTTCTCTGATTTCCCTGGCTCGGCTTCCTGAACTCCATCTTCCACGTGGAGTTCCTAAAACTACTTAATTATTATCAGTCCTGCTTATCTGAAACTGCTCACACATTTGGGTCTAAATAGTTTGTAGCCCTGCTTCGTGAGCAGCTGTAAGCCGATACCTAGTTTTGGTGTACTACAACACCTGTCCTTAACTCATTCCCTTCACTTCTACCTAAGCGGACCTTTCTCTGAGTGTCCCTACACACATAGGGACCTCCGTAGCCTATAAATTGTGATTTGAGCTACACTAATCAATTTATTTAGCTTATAGCCCAGAAATTGTGATTTGAGCTATACTAATCAGTTTATTTAGCTCATCATCTTCACTTATGAAGTGAAAGAGTGTTAATCTATCCACTAAACTGCTTTTTTTTTTCGCTTGCTCGCTTGGTGGGTCCATTCAGATTCTAGCACTGCCGCCCATGCAGCTGAAAGCCGATATTAGGCTTTGGTCTTTTATAGATATCAATGTAAACTGATTTTGGTATTCTCCCTTGAAACCGGGTCTTTCCCTGAATGTGAGACATCAGTCTCCAAAGCATGTATTAGGGGTTTTGACCTACACTAATACTTTTTTTTCTTAGTGTACTAGTACAGCGATTTACCTGGTATTGCTGAATTATTTGTATATTACATACTCTATTGTTTATTTGTGTTTGCTAGCACAGAAGGCCTAAATAGCCTACAGTACTGACTGTTTGTAGCTGAAAGTCGGCATTAAGCATTGTTTGCCTCTGAAAGCTGACTCTAAGCTTGGCACACGGCAAAACTGACTCAAATTATACATTTTTATTCACTCCCAATCATGAGGACCTTTTCTGAGGGTACTAGCTAATATATGGGTCCCCAAGGCCTGTAAAAGGCTTTTGTATAATCACTAAATAGTACTTTTCTTTTACCCTGATGCTCGACTCTACCCCATAGACCAACCTAGTGCTGAGGAAGTGGTAGCACAGCACTGGAAGAAAATGTTTACATGATGTACTACTACTGTAGTTCAAGCATAGCATCGGTAGATACAATATAACAAGTCTTACTTATTACTGAAGTTAAATATTTTATCATGTCCAATTGCTTTATTTAATTTAGTGCTACTTTCAAATTGCTTTATTTAATTTAGTGCTACTTTCAAATGGGCACTGTACTACAGCAATATAGAGTAATAGATTGCTGACAACAAGTGTTTTGATTGACATATATTTGTTATTTACTAATACTGTTTTTGTGAATGCATAGCCCATTCTCTATAGAATTTGAGTTTTATAGAAATGTAATTTACTATTATGGATGTGTCACTGATTAACTAGTGTAATGTATGAGTAAGCTTATCTTGCTATGTGAAATCTACTGTTTCTCATCCCTACCTTCTCTCTCTTGTCTCCTCAAGTTACCTGCCCATCTTGTGCTACCTGCACTAGTCTCTAGGAGAATAAAGGACTCCAACTTATCGGAGGTCCACCTCACTGAATATTCCACCCTACAATACCTCTCCAAAGGACACCAGCAAAGTATGTTTGTGGAATAATTCCTGCCAGAGAGACTTTCTACTATTGTACCTATACCACAAGGTTAGAGAAAGTCCTGAGCTAGGACAGCCAGCAACCTCTACCCCCCCCCCCCGCTGTACCTCTTACTCTCTCCCTTCCCATCCCCTCTTTAAACTCCCTTTGTCCAGCAACCTTTTCTTGTTTGCTCTTTAGCTCCCTCTCTTATTAGCCTTGCAATTACCTGAACTGTCCACTAGGGGGCTCCTCACCCCAGCTTTTCCCTCTTTCTTGTCACTTATGCCCTGAACTTACACTCTTTTCTCCTGCTGTTCCTTAACTACCTTTTAGTCCTCTCACTTTACCCTCCACTTCTACTGTCCACACTCACCTCTTCTAGCTTTATTTCTCACTATCTTTTTCCACATCTATCTTGTCTAACTTCTCCTCTGGAGTCAGTCTTGCTGATTGTTTTCTACAACTGCATCTGAAGCTTGTTTTATCCCGCTCCGTTCGCCCTGCGGGCTCACTCCGCTCCCCTCCCTACCCCCAATTCCCACCCACCCCCAGGGATCCTACTCTTTTACTTACTTAACCACACCTCTTCCAATTACTTCTAGTAATCACTAGCCACACCTCTTCCTTCTCCTACTACTCTCATAACACTCCACCACATTTCATCTTCTCTTATATCTACCTTACTTAACACTCCCTTCCACCTTACCATATCCTTCACATTTCTCCAACTTCACCCTTTACATATATCCAATAAAAAATCTGCACAATGTATAAACCTCATGCCCCACTACTTATCCTACCTCTATTCACACTACTACTACTTCTTCCTCTAATCTTTGCCTACATACTCACTTCCTATGAATATCCACTACATCTAGACCATCCCTATCCTAACAAGGAAAACAATGCTCCATTCATTCCATGCCTCCTTAACCATACTAACATAACAACTTCACCTAAATACCTACTTGCAAAGTATCATAGAATACAACATCTGAAATACTACTCCCTCAATCTCAGGAAAAAATCTACTTCTATACAACAAATTCCCTAACCCAAGCTATATAGATTTACTACTCTCTATAAAAGATGGAGCTATCCACCCTAACCCAGGCCCAACAAATACTCCTAGTACTCTCCACAGCCAAAATCCCTACCCAATCTTTCCACATAGTAAAACATCTAACTCCCTCCTTGTAGCCCATCTTAATATACGCAGCATAAACAACAAAATACCTCAAATACAAGCTCTACTAGAAGTATATTCTTTTGATATCCTCTGCTTAACAGAAACATGGTTAAAACCTTCTACCAAAGGCAATGAATTCCTTCCACCTGGATATAACATACTAAGACTCGACCGAGTAGCCAAGAAAGGAGGAGGGTTAGCTATTCTATTTAAATCAGGCCTACAGCTAACCACCTACAACTGTAAAATACCTCTTGATTCCAATGCAGAAATTCTCATCTCCAAACTTCAAATTAACAATGCCAAATCCATCTATATCATCCGTTTGTATCTTCCTCCCGGTAATAACATTTCCACTATGGAAAATATTCTTTGCTGGCTTTCCCAATACTTGCCTCAAGAAACCATAATCCCAGGAGATATAAACATTGACTGGAGCTGCTATTGTAGCAGCCTCCCTACAACCCACATCAACCTACATGGTTTTACTCAAACTATTACATCCCCTACCAGGATCAATAAAACTAATCAGAAAACTAGCATATTAGACTGGATTCTCATAAACCATCACCCTCACAACTATGATTCAGGAACCCTCCCTGATGATATAAGCAACCACTCACTTACCTATATTATCAGACACAAAACCCATACTCCCAGTCCTAAATCTGTCAAAAATATCAGATCCAAAAAGAACTTTAACCCTGAGCTATTCAAAAATGAACTAAGAGCGTGCAATTGGTCTCCCTTAAAATACCTCCCTTTAGAAGAAGCCATCAGGTACTTTAACTCCAACTTTCTGGCTATTCTCAACCAACATGTTCCAACCAGATTAATTAGAGTTAAAACCAACTCTGCCCCATGGGGAAAGCAACCAAACACAAAATGTACCTTAGAAATAAACACTGGGCCAAATGGAGAATGACTAAAAACCCTGTTGACCAACAAACCTTTAGACAGTTAAGAAATTACACTAAGAAAGCTATACTCTCTGATAAAAAAATGACTACCTACAATTCCAACAAACTAGTCAAAACAACCCTCAAAAATTCTGGACTAGCATTAACCAACTACTCCACCTAGGTCAATCCACCACACCTAACCCTCAAGATACTGACCATACTAACCCCATAAATACAGCCAATACATTCAATACCTTCTTTACAAATACTATCCAAACACTAGCTAGTCAGCTATCACCTAATAGCTTCACTCTAACCCACCTATAACTCTAGCTCACCCCCTCCTTTTCATTTACAACCTGTCCCAACTACATACATTCAAACCCTCATACAAAAACTAAAACCATGCTCTCCCTCTGCAGATCAGCTACCTGCCGATTTTCTACAGCTATCAGCCAAATCCATAGTTTATCCTGTTTCCATTCTGATCAATAGGACAATTACCGAAGGTCACATACCTAGCCTATGGAAAGTCTCTCATATTATCCCTCTCCATAAAGACAGAAACTCTGTTGAGCTCTCCAACTACCGTCCGATTGCCCTTCTCTTCCCCCCCTAGCAAAGATCATAGAGAAATGTATCCATAGGCAATTACTTGACCACTTAACCCAAAATAACTTACTTTCCAGTTGTCAACATGGTTTCAGACCTTCACACAGCACTACCACTGCCTTCCTTTATAGATTATATTAACAAAAATTGTAACCATAATAACATCTCTTCGGCACTATTCATTGACCTGTCTAAAGCATTCGACATAGTCAATCATCAGATTCTCCTCAACATACTAGAATCACTATCATTTGATGCACCTTCTATAAAATGGTTCCAGTCCTACCTAGATAAAAGACAACAAGCAGTTATTTGGCAAAAGACTCCAACCAGTTACACTTGGTGTCCGTCAAGGGTCTATACTTGGACCTCTCCTCTTTTCAATATTTATTAATGACCTTCATCTAGCCATCCCCCAAGCAACATGCATACAATATGCTGATGACTTGACTAGATTAAAACCCTACCTTAGAACACACTGGTATTTTTGAAGAGTGATAGAGAGGGAAGAGAGGAGAGGTCACTGGGGAGAAGATTCCAGGTTTTTCCAACAGCATTTGAGAAGAGAGATTCGCCAGCTTTGTTGTTAGGTTTAGAAATATATAGAAGATTTTTGTGTGAGGAACGCAGTGATTTCAGATTTGTGTATGGAGTGATGAGGGTAGATAGACTAGGAGTTTATATCTGTATACTAGAGGCATTCTGGCACTACAAGATTTTTTTGTTCATCCTCTCAGAATAATATGTTTTAACCTGCAATATTTTATTTTCTTTTTTATATATAATTAATTCTGCTATTTTGTCATCTTTCCTGTTATTTTTTGTGTTTAAGTACCTGAAATCTGCTAGTTTAGTTATGAATATTTTCATTTAGTCTTATGTTGTATATTGATTACTAAGTTTTTCATCTATCTGTATTGGAGCTTATCTCCCCGGGCCTCTACTGAAAATGGACATGTATCCAGTTAGACTAGCCCGGTCAACAAATGTAAAATAAAATAAATAAAATAAACTATAAAATTATCCAGCATCAATCTGCCTGCCTAGCACTAAAAATCACAACTATGTTCCAAGTTAATCATTGTGATCCAGGAACCAAAATCTGTAATCAGTCTACAATCCTAGCAAAACTGTTGGGCATTGTCTGTACTTATACACAGTTGCTAAGGCTTGGAACTCCTTACCTGTATCCATCAGGTCTATACCCTCCAGTCCATCTTTCAAAACCACTCTGAAAGACTTCCTAGCTGAAATCTAGCTCTGTTCTTTCTCAAAATCAGGATAAACTACATCCCTAAATGTGAACAAGTACCTTTTTTCCTTATAACTTCTTACTCTCCCTTCTTCACTTGCCTCCTTACTTCTATCAAATTCTCTTCCCTGACTTTCTCTCTAAATATACCATAGGCCTGTTTTTCTCTCACTTCATATTGCAATTCCTGTTTGTATAAGACTAACTTACCTTTAATTTCTCTGAAAGCTCTCTAAAATTTCTGTAAATATAATGATTGTCATATAACTTGTATCAGTTCTTAATCAATGTTTTTACATTATCTAATTTGTTATAATTATTTAAACTGTAGATGTTTTTGTTTTATTTTTGAAGATTGTAAAATTATTGTTCTGAAGTTGTTGTTTTTCATTTTATCTTCAACCTGTGGGTTCGGATCCGACTTGGCTGTATACCATAGGTCTAGGATCAGAAAATTTTGAATTTGTCACCTACACATAATGCCCTGCTCTACCTTCATCCCTCAGATCTCATTTGCTGCATTTTCGAACAGCATCAGGAGTGAGATTGTCTGAGCTCCTTTGGCATTTAGTGAGTAGTTTTTTGATAATTTTCTTCTAAATTTTTTCTACCTATTGTAGTTCTTCTTCGTCCATCTATTTTGTTATGGTTCCATCTGCTTCTTGCTGCCCTTCTCCTTCTGCCTTTGTTTGTCAGATAAACCAGATGGGTTTAAGAAGTGTGTTACATCTGGGCATAAGATCCCTCTTTCGGATGCTCACATGGAATGTGTTGTTTGCTTAGGGCCTCTCATTTGGACTTCTCTTGTGCCATTTGTGCTGGTTTCAACCAGCACATGCTGATAGGAGGAATAAACTCATTCTTAAGGGCCTTTTATCCTCTTCTTCTTCCTCCTCCATGACTCCTTCCACTTCAGGGGCTCAACCCCCCACCAAGAAATTCAAAGAGAAGAAATGGTGCCCGGACAAAGCTTCTTCTTTGCCCAGTGAGCCTTCTCGTAAGTCCGCCAAGACTTCAGATCCCAAGTCCTCTGATCCATGTGTCGACAAGGAATCTATGCACCTTCAGTCTCCGAGGTTCTCTTTGGAGCCGATTTCTTTAAGGCCTAAATCACCATTATTACAGTCTCCTAGAGCTGCCTTCTGTTGCTTCTTACACCAGGTCCTCCAGAAGCCTTTCTGAAGCTGAGGTTGACAGGATGCTGATGAAGTTTCTCAACGCACAAATTCAACTGGGGAGTTTGCCTGATCTGTCCCCTTTTGGATCCAGTAGCCCCCAGCCTTCCTTTGTTCCCATTTCTCCTTCTCCGATCTGACCCCCAGCTTCAAAGTTGTTGGGTCTGAGGATCCCGAGACCCAACATGGAGCTGACAGGTATGGTTACCTCAACTCCGATGGTTGCCCTGAGTAGTTAAGCTCTGAAAGTCTCTGATTGGGGTGACTTTTGGAGCTGTTGCTCAGGCATCGGATCTAAGGGTTTGGTGTCCGCTGCAAAGTTTTCAGGGATGTCTCTTCCCCTCAGAGCCTCAAAGCTTGATAGTTTGGCTCCGACTACCCTTTCAGATCATGGAGTGGCGGGGGCACATAGGGATGTTCATCATGTTACCTTGCTGCAGTCATCACACTTGGGTTATCCTGTCAGGCTGTCCTGCAGTAAGCCTGAATTCTAAAGTCTTGGTCTGGCGTCGGTTGCTGTCGCTTCTTCCCTGACGTTAGTGCGCCAGGGGTATATAGGAGGCATCCGACGCCATTTTCTTCAGTCTTTCTTGCCGTGCGGTGCCTGAAGCAGAAGCAGTTTGCAAGTGCCGGTCGGCCGACTCCTGAGATTTTCGAAGTCGAATTTCAGATCCGAAGTCTTCAATAAAGCTAAGTACCCGTTGAAACTTTTCTTGCCTCAGACCGATGTCAGAAAAAGTTAACAATTGTATTTCTTGTGGGAAGCAAATACCTCATAAGGATTTTCATTCTTATTGTATACCTTGCCTAGGCCCAGACCACGACGTCACTGGTTGTCGGTTTTGTGCTAGGTTCAATAAGCGAACTATAAAGCGACGCTTTGATTTCGCACGACACTACTTCGGTAGGAAATTTAATTACACTATGCCGTCGGAGCAACCGACTACCGGCGTGCACAAAAAACGCAAAGATAAGGACAGGCAGCCTAGATCCAAGCCAAACTCCGAGGCCTCGGCTGGGCCGGTTGCCGGTTTTCAGTGAGGCACCTATGCAGCCCCTGGCTACAGCAGAATTGGAACCCCAGACCGCTTCGGATTCTCTGGCGGAGAGTTCTAGGCCATTTTCTTTAGGCCCTACCGACGACTCTGCAGAAGGAGAAGCCGGTGCTGCAGAAACACCTTCAGTTTCTGAAGGTGTCTTCAGACCGACTACTCTCACCATAAAATCTTATGCTAAGCTTAAGTCTCCTCTAAAACCAAAAAAGACTGCACTTCAGTCTCCAGTTCAAGGCCCCATGCCTAAGAAACAGATGCTTAAAATGGCTGAAGATTTGATTTCTTTAATCAGGGGTTCCCAACCCCCACCCGACAAAAAGCCTAGACAAGAGGAGGATTATGCCTCCTCTGATCAAGTGTCTGTTTCCTCAGGCTCCTCTGAGGAACAAGATTACTCCTTTCCCCCTTATGAAGATTCTGATGCTGAGGATTCCATTCCCTCAGCTTCTCCCCCTGAAGACTATTCCTTTGGGGAAACCTTACATACCATGAGGGAACACTTCCACTGGGAAGGTCAGGACTACTCCGACTCAAAGAAAAGGCTCAGAGAGTTTCTTTTACTCCCCCAGCACAGACCACTTGCTATCCCCCCAGTTTTAGACATTGTGGATGATGTTTACTTAGAATCTAGTCTAAATCCAGATTCTCTGCCTCCTGCTCCAGCCAAACCAGATAAATACTATAGAGTGCCTGACTCACACAAATTCCTTTATAAAAGCCCTGTTTCTGACCCAGAGACTATCTCCCAGGGTCCCAAAGGGGCTAAGGCTTCCATGGCTAAAAATCCTGTACCCTCTGAAAGGGACTCCAGAGCACTAGATAGGTGAGGGGAAGAAGGTTTACACCTCAGCCACTCTAGCTATGAGAGCACTAACTTGTCAATTTCACATGCTTAAATACCAGCAATTCCTAATGTCTCAAATAAAACAAAATATGAGCACGCACCCTCAACAGTCTGAATTGAAGGAAATGCAGGATCTGTTGCATGCAGCTGAGCAGGTGGGCAACATACTTTACGATGTGGATTTGATTCTTTGGAAGCTTCCTGTACAGCAGCGGTTACTGGGTCTGTTATACATAGGCATGCTTGGTTAAAAGAACAAACTCTGCCTGATCATGTTAAAGCAAAATTACTAGATGCACCCTTACAGCAGGATGTCCTATTTGGGGTTAAAGCAGAAGAAGTCTTAAAGAAAATGGAGGATAAGGCAAAATCTATGCAGACAGTCAAAGATTTCTTACAGGTTCAGCCCCCACGCTTCAGCAGAAATTGGCCAACAAAAAATTGGTCCTTTCCAGCTTCTGATAGACCACAGAGGGGTAAATACAGACGCCCAAGGGGTAGAGGACAAGCACAAACCCATTACAAAGCTCGACAGTGCAACACAGAAGGGAGGAGAAGACAGGTCCCAAACTACTAGAAGGCAAACACAATGACTTAAACCTTAAACCGCCAAGCAAAACTCTCTTGGCAGCTCCCTTGGGAGGAAAATTAGCACTTTTTTCAGACAACTGGCGCATCATCACAAAGGACAAATGGGTCCTAGACATTATCTCACAAGGATACAGATTCCATTTCCACACCTTGCCAAGGATAAAAGGAATGCCAAACCTGCCACAAAATCAATAGGCAGAGGCACAAAAACAAATTACAGCTCTCATGGACATGAGAGCCATTCAACTGGTACCTACATGGGAGCAAGGCCAAGGATTCTACTCAAGGCTCTTTCTAGTCCCCAGAAAGGACAATGCTTGGAGACCCATTCTGGACCTTTCAGTTCTAAACACCTTCTTACAAGTATCCAAATTCAAGATGCTAACACTACAGCAGCTTCTTCCCATGTTGGACAAGAAAGCATGGCTAGTAACGTTGGACCTCAAGGAGGCATACCTGCATGTCCCTATCAGACAAAATTGCAGAAGATACCTCTGTTTCATTGCAGGTTCAACCCATTACCAATTCTCTGCACTGCCCTTTGGCTTATCCACTGCACCCAGGGTCTTCACAAAATGCCTGGCACCAGTAATTGCATACTGCAGACAAAGAGGAATTCAAATATACCCATACCTGGAAGACTGCCTCATCCAAGCAGAAAGCAAGGACATTCTCTTACAACATCTGGCTTTTGTAAAACACCTTCTAAGTTGCCTAGGGTACACAGTAAATGAAAATAAATCAAAACTAGTACCCTCACAAAATATGACATTACTGGGTGCCAATACAATGGCCCAGATGGCTTATCTGATGCCAGACAAACAACTACAACTGACTCAGTACTTCAAAACAATGGCAACAAAGACCCAACTCCCTGCAAGAAAAATTCTGCAGGCCTTGGGCTTCATGGCATCTTGCATACTACTAATACCATTTGCAAAACTGCATATGAGGAAATTACAATGGTACCTAAAAAGCGTATGGACTCAACACAGCCACAGCTTGGACACAACAATATCTCTCATTCCCTGCCTTCAACAAGAGTTTCTATGGTGGTCACAGGCATGTCACCTCAGCAAGGGTCAGCCTTTCACCTTACCCCCAGCCAGGCAAATTATGACAACAGATGCAACGGACTATGCCTGGGGGGCACACATGGCAGGACGGTGCGTTCAAGGCATATGGACTGCAGATCAAAGGAATCTGCACATCAACCAAAAAGAAATGCTAGCTGTACAGAATGCCCTGACAGCCTTCAAGGACCTCTTACATCCAGGACAGCTTACAATAAGGACGGACAACACCACTGTAATGTGGTACATAAGCAAACAAGGGGGTACAAACTCCTACCCTCTATGCAAGCAAGCAATGACCTTGTGGAACACAGCACTGGTTTACCAAGTTCAACTACAAGCTCAATTCCTGCCAGGAAAAAAGAACACATTGGCAGACGACCTAAGCAGAAACATCATGGATCCCCACGAGTGGAAACTGGATCCACAAGTATTTGCAATGATAACTCAAAAATGGGGGCACCCAGACATAGACCTGTTTGCCAGCCCCCAAAACTATCAGCTAACAAAATTTTGTACAAGGACTTTTCACCATCAAGCTTGGAAAGTGGACGCACTCTCATTCAGTTGGAAAAACCTGACAGTATATGCCTTCCCTGCATTGCCCCTTCTCACAAAGGTGCTGCTGAAAGTCAGGATGGAGAGACCCAGAATGATACTCATTGCCCCAGACTGGCCACGCCAGCACTGGTACCCACTATTAAGGAATATGACCCAGGGCCCACCATGGATTTTACCACAAATCACTCATCTGCTCACACAGCAAGACAGTCAGATTCTACACAGCCAGCTCAAAACCTTAAATTTGGCTGCATGGCAAATCACCTAAGCAACCAGCCAGCTCCTCTTTCTCAAGCTGTTATGGATGTTATTCTGGAAGCCAGCACAAGGAAGGCCTACTCAGACAAATGGAAAAGGTTTTGCGCCTGGAACCAAGCTAAAGGCCAAAATACCCTTCAGCCAGACATACCTCAGATTCTACAGTATTTAACTGAGATGTTACACAAAGGACTTTCTTTTTCATCTATTAAAATCCACGCCTCAGCTATTTCAGCTCACTACAACACGGATCCTCCCTTATTTTCACATCAGCTTCTAAGGCAGTTTCTCAGAGGAACCAAAAACATTAGGCCCCCCAGGAGAGCACCTACACCAACCTGGGACCTCAATTTTGTTCTGGAAAAACTTACGCTACCTCCTTTTCAACCAGCTTTCTCAGCTGACTTAAAGTTTATATCATGGAAGACTGCCCTGCTGCTAGCAATAACTTCAGCCAGAAGAGTCTCAGAGCTTCAGGCACTAATGGCAGTAGAGCCTTTCCTCATTTTTCATCAAGACAGAGTTTCTCTACGAACTAACCCCTCCTTTACGCCTAAGGTGGTATCCAGTGTGGCTCTAAATCAAACCATCCATTTACCCACCTTCTTTCCAAATCTACAGAACAAAGGAGAAAGACTCCTGCACTCCTTGGACATTCACAGGCAACTACGTTACTACTTGGATAAAACTAAGGTTTTCAGAAAATCTGACCAGCTCTTTGTAGCCTATGCTACAGCTTCACAAGGAGAGGCTATCTCAAAACAGACCATTTCCAAATGGATAGGACATTTTATTCGTTTTTGCTACACCTACCATGGAAAACCAGTTCCTGCTAGCATAAGGCCCCACTCTACCAGGGCAGCAGCTACATCTACAGCCTTCCTCAGGTGGGTGCCAACCAAGGATATTTTGGAAGCTGCAACTTGGAGTTCAGTACATACCTTCACCAAACACTATCACTTACCACTTTACTCTAAGACTAGAGCTGGCTTCGCCACTGCAGTTTTGCAGGGCCTTCTAGCCTCCTGTAACCCTGTTTGACTCCACCTCCCATCCTTAGCTTTGGGATTCTACCCAAGTGTGATGACTGCAGCAGGGTAACACAATGAGCATAGTACAGTTTTGTACCTACCATAAATTTAGATGTTCGAGTGTATACCCTGCTGCAGTCCAGGTTACCCTCACTCCATCCCCTCTGACCTAACTAAAACCTTTCAATGCCTTAAAATCTGATACTACCTTGTGGTGTATTTGCTTATAGCTGGAGGGATGTCTTGTTTGTGCTAAACTTTTATTATTGGTACTATCTACTGACCACCATTTTGGGGGGCACCTGACATCTGGGACAAGAAAAACTGAAGAAAATGGCGTCGGATGCCTCCTATATACCCCTGGCGCACTGATGTCAGGGAAGAAGCCACAGCAACTCACGCCGGACCAAGACTTTGGAATTCATACCAACTGCGGGACCACCTGATGACAGGATAACCCAAGTGTGATGACTGCAGCAGGGTATACACTCGAACATCTATATTTATGGTAGGTACAAAACTGTACTTTTCTCCCCCAACAGCTTCAGCTCTGGTGGAGGTTCCATCAGATCCCCATTCACCCTCAGTATTCAAAGTGGTGGAGAGGGTTCTCTCCGCTCCTAGGAGACCCTCAATTCTCCCTTCCATGGAACCTGGTTCCTCGTCAGGAGAGTTTGTGCAAGAGTCATCCTTTCTGTCTCCTCCCAGACAGCCTGCCCAGAAGAGCTTCCAGACTTCTTCCCAATTGGAACACCCAGAGTCTTCTGAGACCTCCCTGGAGCACCCCACAGAGAAAGTTCATCGTAAACATATGTGCAAAAGGAGAAACGTGGATTCCTCCCTGGAATCCCTCACCAAGGACACCAATTTGGATGAAGGTGAAGGTTCTCCAAGATCCCCACCTGAGAATGTCTCCTTTGGCAACATCATGGGAATCCTGCACCAGAGAGAGACCTGATAAAGAAGCTCTCTAGTCTTGCCCCAGGATCCATGTCTGCAGAGTAACAGAAAACCTTTTCCTCCAGAATGGCCACCCTTCTTTCTATAGTGAATATGTCCATGAGGCTAATTTCACATATGGCAGAGGATGCTTCACGGGCAGACAGTTCAGGCATTGCTATTAGGCGCCATGTGTGAATGTGGTTCTGTGATTTCATGGAAGCCTTTAAGGTGTTTTTTTTTTTTTTTTTTTTACTAATGCCCCTTTCAACAGATCATATTTGTTTAGTCCTGTGGTTAGAGACATTTTTTTACTAATGCCCCTTTCAACAGATCATATTTGTTTAATCCTGTGGTTAGAGACACACTGTCCCAGAGTGAGAAGGATGGGAAGACTTTGTCTGCTGTTGGAATTCATTTTGCAATCCCTCAATGTTCCTTCTCCAGGAACCAATGTAGTAGCAAAAAGTTGTGGTTTCAAAGATCTCATTGTCCTTTCCAGGAATATTTTTCCTCCAGAGGCAGAGGTGGAAATGGTGCGAATGGCAGACGCCGCCCTCGTGGTAGGGGGGGTGGGTCCCATGAACCAGGGGTTTCGAGATACTTTGGACAGGCTCAGTCAAAGATCGTGAAGGATTGCCTAACTGCTCATCAGTGGAGGCAATCAGGAGACATCACTCTACACCCAACAGCCTGGGAAGCCATCACAGATGACCATTGGGTGTTAAACATCATATACAGAGGCTATGTCATATCCTCTCCAACCAAGTCCCTCCTAGATGTTCCACCTAGTCAGAGGGAGGCTGCAGCCTTAGAAATTTCAAAGCTGCTTGCAAAAAGAGTCATCCAGCCTGTCCCCCAAGACCAGTTTGGATCAGGCAACTATTCCAGATTCTTTTTAGTGCCCAAGAAAACGGGGGACCTCAGTCCCATTTTAGATCTGACAAACCTGAACAAGTCCATTGCCTGCTCAAAGGTCTGATTGGTCACAATTCAGTCCATTCTGCCCTTCCTGCAGAAGGACGGCTGGATATGCTTGGTAGACCTTCAGTATGTGTACTATCACATCAAAATGAACAGACGCTCCAGAAGGTTTCTCCACTTCCGTCTAGGAGCCAATCATTACCAGTTCCGCATACTCCCTTTGGTCTCACCACAGCCCCCAGGGTGTTCACCAAATGCATGGCAGTAGTGGCAGCTCACCTGAGACTGGGAGGATTCTGTGTTTTTCCCTATCTGGACAATTGGCTTCTCACTGTTTCAACCAAGCGTCAACTCCTCCAAGCCAGGGACTACCTACTTCAACTAGCCTCAACCTTTGGCATCTCCATCAACCTAAAGAAATCGCACCTACAATCCTGTACAGGTGATAGGCTTCATTGAAGCCCATCTGGACACAATGCATTGCTTAGCTCTTCTCCCTCCAGGCAGGATCTCCACACTCAGACTCCATGTCAAACAGAGTTTAGACATTCCTATGCCTCCAACTTGTCTTGTTATAAGAGCATTTAGCTCTATGAGTACCATCATAACTCTTGTTCTTACAGCTCATCTCCACATGAGAGTTCTTCAGTGGACTCTAGCAGTTCAGTGGTCCTTCCTTTATTATCTTCTAAATCATCCAATCAAACTATCTCAAGTATGCAAGGAATAGCTTCTATGGTGGCTTCAGTCACAGGTTCTAGAACAGGGTTATCCCTTTATCCTTCCTCCCCCAAAGACCACGGTGACCACAGATGCCTCCCATCTTGGGTGAGGGAGGCATTACCTGGATCAGACAGTTCAAGGCACCTGGTCCCCTTTAGAGATCAGTTTGCATATAAACATTCTGGAGATGAGAGCAGGGCTGCTAGCATTGCAAGCCATTCATATCTCTGTTCCCTCACGAACCATTACAGTTCAAACAGACAATATGTCTGTTGTTTGGTACATCAACAAGCAGGGAGGAACAAAGTCTTACCTCTTATGTCAAGAGGCCATGAGGTTTTGGCAATGGGCAATCTCCTCCAACCACTTTCTAGTGGCAATGTACATTCCGGGGAAGTCAAACATTCTAGCAGACAGGCTCAGCAGGATGCCTCACGAGTGACATGGCCTTCCAAAAATGGGGTCTATCTTGCTGCGATCTCTTCATGTCTCCTTCCTACACCAAATGCAGCAAATTGTTTGCCCTGATCCCTTCACAGGGACAATCACTGAGAGATGCTTTAGTCCATGCTTGGCCCCAAGGGCTGCTTTATGATTACCCTCCTCTTCCTCTCATTCCCAAATTTCTTCAGAAAGCTGAGAGGTTGAAGAGCAAAGTAATCGTCATTGCTTCCTTTTGGGCCCAACAAGTGTGGTGTCCTTTCCTTTGGTCTCACCTAGTTTGTCCACCATGGACTCTGGATCCTATTCTGGACCTTCTGTCCCATCCTTCAGAGTGTTCTCACCCAGATCTATCCAGCCTGAATTTGACCACTTGGTTACTCCAACTCCATAGATGGCTAGAAATCTGAGCTTTCTTCCCCATTTAGAGAAATTTTAGTTGCAGCGCATAAAACTTCAGCCAGGAAAATGTATAACAGCAAGTGAAAGAGATTTTCCATTTAGGCTCACCAGAATCACATGGATCCTGTTACAGCTCCCATTCCTGCTGTTTTAGACTTTTTAATGTCCATTTTTCATAATGGAGCTAGTTTTCTACTGTGAAGGTACAGTTAGCAGTAATCTCGAACTTTCATGTTGGAGAAAATTCATTACCTTTGGCCTTTTCCAAGTTGTGCAAATCCTTCCTTAAGGCACCTTTCTTCTTCCATCCATTCATCCATAATCAAACCCTTTTCCCATTTTTGCACATGGAGTTGGGGTGTCACTACTACAGTGACAGTCATCTTGAGCCAAGGTTTACACAGCCAGATGGCTAGCCCTGCTGTGGTAGTTCATTCACACCACTCAGTCATGCACACACACTCACCTATGGCCAGTTTAGTATGTCCAATCCACCTACTGCATGTCTTTTGAATGTGAGAGGAAACAAGAGCACCCGGAGGAAACCCACTTGACCACAGGGGGACATGTAGACTTCACACAGAAGGCATCCCAGCCAAGAATTGAACTGGAGAACCTCTTGCTGTGAGGTGACAAAGCTAACCGTTGCACCACCACGGCCACCCTTCTTTCTTCTTCTCCTTCCCATTAAAGATTTCACGCCTCCAAGGGACCTTTCCATGGTCTTGCAAGCACTGGTTGCACCCCCCTTTGAACTGGCAGCTAAGGTTGATTTGAAGTTTTTGTCAAGGAAAACTGCTTTTTAGTTGCCATCGCTTCAGCTAAAAGAGTGAGTTTCAAGCATTGTCTGTTAAGCCACCCTACTTGATCTTTCACAAGGATAGAGTGACGTTGCGTACCAACCCTTCTTAACCATCCAGGGTTGCATCTGAGGCTAACATTAACTAGGTCATCAGTCCCCCAGTTTTCTTCCTCAGTTTCCAAAATAAAGGTGAGTACAAACTTCATATGCTAGGTGTACATAGGCAATTACATTTTTATTTGGGTAGGACTAAACACTTCAGGAAGTCTGACCAATTTTTGTTTCCTATTCTAAGACTAATTTTGGGAACCCAATTTCCAAAGTAACTCTGGCTAATTGGCTTACAAGCTGCATTTCACTGGTTTATTCCATTAGAGGAATACCCTTACCTGTACCTATCAAAGCCCATTCTACTAGGTCAGCATCCACTTCCACTGCTTTCTGGTCGAGAGTTCCTATTGATGGTATTTGCTCTGTAGCTACTTGGTCAAATTCACATTCTTTTATATATCATTACAAACTCAATGTTATTTCCAGGAACAAGGCCTCCTTTGGTTCTACTGTGCTCTGGAATATCCTTCCATGAGGGTCTCCCATGAGTTATGTAGCTGAGGACTCTGTCCCACAGGTTGAAGATCAAATGAAAAACAACAACTTCAGATAAAGAAGTTACGTACTTACCATAACGGCCCATCTGAGTTGTTGCTTTTTCATTTGTCTTCAACCTTCCCTCCCTCCCCCTTCCAAATTCTTCCCTTTCTGGAGACCTGATGGATATTGTTATGGACATCCCTGTATCTATTTGAGCTCCTGAAGTACTCTTTGTTCTATTCTATTCAGGGACATATGCTTTTTGCCTTGTATGGTGCACAATAGTTACCTTGTGAACAGCAAACTCGATCGGAGGGATGAAGGGAAAGCAGGACATTATGGGTAGGGGAGGAGCTCAGACTTTTCAGATCCTAGAGCTATGGTATACGTCTGCGTCAGATCCGTACCCACAGGTTGAAGAGAAATGAAAAAGCAACAACTCAGATGGAACATTACGGTAAGTACATAACTTCTTTTTCTTAAAATGTTTTGTAATAATTTGAAGCTTTTCTTCTCGGGTTTCTTCTTAGTTGGACTGTCCAGGTAATCAAATGACAATAAATAAATAAATAATTTTCTTTGTTAATACTAATTAATAGGCCTGTGGTTCAGAGATACTTTTGGTGAGAATGAGACTGACTTTAATGAGTAGGGGCCTTGTTGGAGCTTTTGTTTTTTTAGAGTGGTTATTTTAAGGCTTGATTTGTGTGGAATATTTCTACTAAACAAAGAAACATTGCTTCTGGTTATCTCCACATCAGAAAATTGTGTTTATTTATTTATTTTACATTTATTTACTGGGGATGTCCAACTGGGCCAGTGGCCCTTTTTCAGTGGAGGCCCGGGGAGAAAAGCTCCATTACAAAAACTCATTACAAACAATACAAAAAATCAGTAACAAACAAGAATACATAACTTTGGTAAATATAAGTAATAAATAGTTTATACATAAACAATAAAAATTGATAGAGTAATATAAAGTGGGGAAAAAAGAAAGCTAACAAATAAACTAGCATGAAATAGCTTGTGCCATAGAAGATAAATGACTGATCAGTAGATCAGAATCATGGTATTGGTGGTAAATATTTATGAGATACACTTATGGTATATGAACAAGAATATGGCTGATTGTTGCTAGGCTAGTGTTACTTGTTCTAAACAGTGATAACTAAGGCAATCTTGAGGTGACGTACAAGAAGGAGGGAATATAATGAAACTGTAGGAAGCTTGAGATTGGTAGATAAAAACAGGAGCAGTAGTGAGATGGAGATATGTAGAAAGAAATTGGAATTCCTTGAGAGAAGGGGTAGTTTGGATGTTAGAATTTAGTAATGGAAGAAATATTTTGTTTGTAAGAGCAAGGGAGGACAGAATGATCAGCCTGGATTAGTAACTGTTTTGCAGCTGGCTAATTTCTGTTTTATTGTAAGTAATTTCTGGTTTATTGTAAGGAAATTATTTGATTTTTTTTATAAGTAAATATTTTGTTTCTTTATATTAATCTGCCTTGTTAATAGTAAATAACAGGCCTCTGGGTCAGAAATAGTTGAGTGAGACTTGCTTTGATGAGCAGGGGCCTTGTTGGAGCTTTTTTTTTTTCAGTCTCCGTACTGAGTGGATTATTGTATAAGTATGCGTTGTATATCTCTGTCCCTGGAATTTAGTGAGGACATTGTAAGGCTTGATTTATGTGTAGAACTTCTGCTAAACACAAAAGAAAGGAGTCTAGCTTGTTATTATCTCCACAGCAGAAATTGTAGAACTGTTTTGCAAATGGCTAATGTCTGGCTTATTGTAAGTAAACAATTTGGCTTTTTGTAAGTAAATATTTTATTTCTTTGTATTAATCTGTCTGGATGAGAAATAGTTTTGATGAAAGTGAGACTGGCTTTGATGAGTAGGGGACTTTTGAAGCAGTTTTTTTTTAAATGCTGATCTGCCTAGGGGTGGGATTGATTATTTATTTATTTGTTTGTTTAACGGGAAAGTCTGACTGGGCTAGGAGCCCATTTTCAGTCGAGGCCTGGGGAGAAAAGCATCACAGAATTAAAAGCAATATACAATAATTAGACAGTACAATAGTATACATACAGTTAGGTGCAGAATACACATCTAGTTAGTCTATACAAAGTAGTATTCAATATAGTTTTCTAGTAGATACGGGTTCAAAAAGAAAAACACAAGCATTTCAGTGATCACTTTGAGACAAAATTAAAGTTAGTAGTGTATACATATTAAATAATAGTTATGATCAAATGAGATTTCTTTATATGTAAATATTTTTCAGTAGTAATAAACACTGAGGAGAGGGAGAAAATGAGGTAAGGAGTGGATAGTGTGTTGAGAGAGTTACCAATGTCTTGTCAGTCAGGTTTGGCACAGAAGCAATGCCAGTTCTTGGATAGATGTTCAAATAGTAGTTGTTTGAAACTGGTAGATTCAGGAGTGTTTTGAAGGGTGTGATATTGTGCCTTAAAGCTATATATTACTGTCCCTGGAATTTAGTATGGCCTTTTTAAGGCTTGATTTCTGTGGAGCACTTCTAATAAACACTAAACAAAGAAATGTAGCTTCTGATTATCTCCACAACAGGAAAGTAAGCACAGGTTTGGGTTGTTGTAAGTAAATTATTTGGCATTTTGTGAGTAAATATTTAGTTTATGTATATAAATCTGTTTTGTTAATAGTAGCTTAACCTACCAATGGGAAAGTATAGTTTTGGTGAGAGTGAGACTAGCTTTGATGAGTAGGGGCCTTGTGGAGCTGTTTTTTTTTTTTTTTTGCCAATCTACCTATTGTTTGGATTATTGTTTGTGATTTAAAGCTATAGATCTCTCTCCCTGGAATTTAGTGTGCCATTTTAGGGCTTGATTTGTGTTGAGCACTTTCACTTTGCAATAAACAAAGAAAACTAGCTTGTCACTGTCTCCACAACAGAAAATTAAGAACTATTTCCACAACAGAAAATTAAGAACTATTTTGCACTTGATTTTTCTAAGTAAATATTTTTTCTTTTTTTTAATCTTCCTTGTTAATACTAGCTAACAGACCTCGGCATCAGAAATAATTTTGGTGAAAATGAGACTGGCTTAGATGTGTAGGTGCCTTGTTGGAACTTTCTTTCTTCCTTTCTTTATTTATTTATTTGCTGATCTGCTTACTGATTCGATTATTGTTGGTGCTTTAAAGCCTTCTATCACTGTCCTCGGAATTTAGTGTGGCAATTTTAATGCTTGATTTGTGTGGAGCTTTTTTGCTAAATGCTAAACAAAGAAGTCTAGCTTCTGATTATCTCCACAACAAGAAAATTAAGAGCTGTTTTGCACTTGGTTAATCTGTGGCTTACTGTAAGTAAATTCTTTGACTTTTGTAATTACATTTTTTCCTATATATTAATCTGCCTTGTTTATAGGGCATAATTGTATCCTAGTACCCCTCACAGATGCGCAGTAGCAAAACCGGTCCAAATCCTGCCCACCACCCAGCATCCGGTAAAGTGTACGAATATTTAATGAATATTCTCACCAGCCTCATGAATATTCATCAGGTATTTGGCACATCAGTACATTGAAAAAAGAGCACGGCTTTATCATAAAAAAACAGTTGAGACTTCTGTTTTTTTAATGAGAGGTAGATGTAGTGTACAGCACTGCAGTAGTTGTAACAATCACACTTCTAACATTGCAGAATGTATAAAATTAATTTTTAGATTAAAAATTCCTGGTTATCAAAACTCAGTTGTTGTTACTAAGCAGAAAATTTGTTAAAATGTTATTGTGAAAATAGTTGATACTTGCAGTTGATCAGATTTTTTTAGGTCTTATTGGCAGGTATCACATATTCCTATTACATTACAGAATGACAGGTCTTCACAGATTTCATTTCACCTATTGCACAATTCGTCAGTTATGTAAAACTGTTCTGGTTCAGGTGGCAATTTTAACTAGTTTATCACCTTTGCCACCAGTATGTTGTACAAGTATGTGTTGGCAAGTTGTTGAAGTTGCATTACACATGACAGGGCACAGTTTAGACAATGTCCTTATTTTTGCTGCCATTTTAAGGAGGTGAGTGGGGTAAATTTGGGCCCAAATTATCTGTCTTCCTTTGCTGTCATAGCACTTTTAAGGAGAAAAAAAATTCTCTTCTAGGGTGGTTACATGGATTTTGTTTCTTGTAATGTTAGTTTTACAAAAACTTTTGTTCTATATCTGTTGTATGTAGAAGGGACATTGGTGTTTATCACATTTTTATCATCTTTTCATTTTATTGTTGTTTATTTAATATAGTTCACATCTTTTCATTTTATTGTTGTTTATTTAATATAGTTCATTATTGATTTACTATGAGCTGATTAAGCAAAACTTACTGTTTTAAGTTACTTACTTTTCTAAGTCCTGTGATTCATATTATATAGAATCCTTGCTCACATACTTAGTCTTTGTCCTTTTATGGTGTCATTTTTTTGCACTGGTTTGTATAACTTAACTTAGGCATTTATTCTCCAAAGTGCTATTAAGTAACGGAATGAATATCACATTCTATTGCTAGTACAGTTCATTATATTCTCACAAAAGTGCATATTTTATGTATTTATATTCATTTGATCTGTGGATAGAGCTTATGGGGGAGTGCCCATTTTCAGTGAAGGGAGGCTCCTAGAACAATTATCAGAAACAGCTTTACAGAGGTTAGGACATGTTTTCTGTATTAATTTGAATCACTATTTTCTACATTAACAGATGCAGAGATGGCATAACAGTTTTCATATGCGTCACTTGACAACTGGTGTATGCATGATGTCACTGGCAAATCTGCATGTCAGCCAATCATGCATCATTTGCATATGACATCACAGCCATTTTGGCATGTCAGTCACACACGCCACACCCAAGTCTGTGCAGTCTGACCATGAATGGTACAAGGATACAGTTATGCCATTTATAGTAGTTAACAGGGCTCTGGATAAGAGATAGTTTCAGTAAGAATGAGACTGGCATTGATGAGTAGGAGCCTTGTTGGTGCTTTTTATTTTTTGCTGATCTGCTTACTGATTAGATTATTGTTTGTGCCTTAAAGGTATATATATCACTGTCCCTGGAGTTTAGTGTAACAATTCTGCTAAATACTAAATAATTAAATCTAGCTTATTCTTTCCAAAGCAGAAAATTAAGAACTGCTTTGCACTTGGTTAATCTCTGGTTTATTGTAAGCAAATTATTTAACCTTTGTAAGTATTTTTTTCATATATTAATCTGCTTTGTTAGCAGCAGTTAACAGGTCTCTGGATCAGAAATAGTTTAGGTGAGAGTGAGACTGGCTTTGATGGGTAGGGGCCTTACTGATTGGATTATTGATGGTGCCTTAAAGCTATATATCACTGGTCCTGGAATTTAGAGCGGCCATTTTAAGGGTTGATTTGTGAGGAACAAGCCACGGTGCTGCAGCAGTAGCATTGTTGCCTCACAGCAAGAGGTTCTCTTGTTCGATTCTTGGCCGGAGCGCCTTGTGTGTGGAGTCTGCATGTCCTCCCCACGGTTGAGTGGCGTTCGAAAGACATGCGTGAATGGGTGTGCCTTCGTTGAAGGCTGGGCATCAGGCTGGCAACTTGGCACCATAAAAATCTACTGCCAATCATTAGCGGACCGGAGTTCCGCTGTGGTGACCCCTAACTGGGAAAAAGCCGAAAAGACTTCTGCTAAACTATAAAGAAAGAAATCTAGCTTCTTCTTATTTTCACTAGGTTAATCACTCTTCTTGTAAGTAAATGATTTGACTTTTTCAAAATAAATATTTTTTTCTTTATATTAATCTGACTTGTTAATAGTAGCTAACAGACCTCTGGGTCAGAAATAGTGTCAGTAACTGGTTTTGATGAGCAGGGGTCATGTTAGAACCTTTTTTTTTGTTTTTGCTTATCTACCTATTGATTGGATTTTTATTGGTGCTTTAAAGCTATATATCACTGTCTCTGTAGTTTAGTGTAGCCATTTTAAGGCTTGAGTTGTGTGGTACATTTCTGCTAAACACTAAACAAAGAAATCTAGCTTCTGATTATCTCCACTGAAGAAAATTAAGGACTCCTTTGCACTTGGTTAATCTGTGGCTTGTTGTAAGTAATTTTTTTGAGTTTTTGTAAGTAAACATTTTGTTTCTGTATATTAATCTGCCTTGTTAACAGTAGCTAACAGGCCTCTGGGTCAGAAATAGTTTCAGTGATAGTGATACTTGCTTTGATGAGATTGAGATGCATTACAATTCCCTTTGGAAAACTGTCCACCCAAGTTAATTACTCCTTTGACAGAACACCCATAAGAGTTGATCTGGTAGTCAGGAATCTGGGTACATATGTAGACATTAATCTGGCCTTAACCAACATGTAGCACAAACAGTAAGAAAGTCTTTCTATGTTGCACAACTTATAGGTAAGGGTATACTGTCCAGGTCCAAGGAAGATGTAGTACCACTCTACTCAGCCTTTGTAAGACCCATCAATGAGTACAGTGCCCCTTTTTGATTTACCTAATCAGAAACTTGCAACAGTTGGACTACCCACAACGGTTCCTTACTATGAGAATCAGGGACATGAATACCCTGTCCTACACAGATTGCTTAAAGGCCTTGTCTCTGTACTCAGTAGACTACAAGCTCCTGAGAGGTCATAGGTTCATAGATTAGTACTAGACTGTCCTTGTAAGCCATTTCAAACCTAGCCATTTACCCCACATGTGAATCAAACCTTACACTTTATGGCTGTAAGATAAACACCTTAACCATTATGCTAGCCTCCCAGGTGATCTATAAATGGCTTGTAAGGCATGCTCAGATCCAGCTCTGATGGAACTTTTACACATCTGCAAAACAAACAGCGACTGAAACACTAGATCCAAGGATTTGAACTTCACTTCTGACATAAATAGAACATGCTAGAAGGACAGATATTTGACTTGATATGTGTTATGTAATAGCTGCCCATCAATGTGAAGCAGAGTTCATCCTGACCCTGTTCAAATTAAATCTTGATCATTGAATGGGAAATTGCAAATGCACTCCCGATCTAGCTGCCATGTCTCTGATGGACAGAGGCCATCAATGTGTATAATATTTCTCCAATTAACATCCCTACAGAAGTCCCTTAGCTACCTTGTACTGACATACTGCCCTCCTAAAAGATACTGAAAATTCTCAGGGGCAACATTGGGTTGGGGTGCATGGTTAGGCTTATAAAGGCCCTAGTGGTTGTTAGCCTAGTAGCAACTTATGAACCTGTCATAGGACAGAGAAGGTAATTGGGCAGCATACTTAGAAAGAAGAGAATTATTTTTGCAGCTGGTATTAAATGCTGATAAACTTCCCATTGCAAACTTATTAATTTTAAATGAGAGAAAATATGCTTAAATTGATTTGTTAGCATTAATGGAAAAACTATTTTAATTCCTTAGAATATGTAATCAGAATGATTTTTAAGGGAAATTTTACAAAATTAATGTTGCTGTATTTCCAGACCACTAGATGATGAGATTAGATTACTTAAAAATTGTAGATTGTTACATGAATGTTTTTATCTGATGAAGTTCTGATACTATTGTAGAACAAAAGCAGTTATATTTTTATTAAATATGTTGGTATATCCTGGTGATAACTATTTTTGTTTTGCAGTTATTTGAGTAGCATCATTGGGGTTAGTATAAATGTATATAAATATGTTTTGAAAAGTTTTGAAATTATTTATTGTGTTCTCATTTTTTTATATCACAAAACCTGGCATTTTAACAGGAGTGTGTACACTTTTTATATCCACTGTGTGTGTGTGTGTGTGTGTGTGTGTGTGTGTGTGTGTATACATACATATATATAGTGTGTGTGTGTGTGTGTGTGTATATATATATATATATATATATATATATATATATATATATATATATATATATACACATGTATATATATTTATATACATGTATGTGTGTGTGTGTGTGTGTAAGTCCCTCACAGGGCTAATTCTACTGAGCACTGAGTTGCTGCCAGATCTATATCATTTATTTCATTTCTACTACACTTTTACATTTTGTGTTTTATTTGGTCTTGAGACCTTAGTCTTGTAGTATCAATCACAGTAGTAACAGAATTGTGAATTGCTGAAGGATATGAGCCGTGTGTGTACACATTTACTGCATTTTTACTGTTTGGATTCCTCTCTAGTTCATCTCCTGTAACCTATGCTGACCCGTGCAGTGGTGATTTGCAGTGCCTTCTATAAACACAGGCACCTAGGTTGTAATTTTCTTTATAAAACTTCCTCTGTTCTTTTCTCTTAAGTATCTAGCTAAGTATGGAGCAACTAGATTGCCCCCTGACAAGCATTACCGCAAGAGTGCTTCACATCAGTTCTAGACCTCTCCCCTCATCCAGCAGCTTCCAATTTAATTAGTTATAAAACCCTCTTGCACCACCCCTCATAGACCAAAAAAGGAGAATGTGCAATCATGGATGTGTACATTTCTACTGTCTCTGCAGCCAGCCAAATTGAAATGGACATCCTGAGACAATGTAGCAATTCTCTCATGTTTACTAACAACTAGCTTATTCTTAAGCAGACTGACACAGTATAGTACATTGAACCATAAGTACCAGTATGACTCTGTAATAGTCCATGTGGGTATTAATAACTTGAGATGCAACTCCCTGAACTATATGTCTTTAGAGGCAAAGCTCTCACACACAGACACTGATATCTGCAAACAGGTTGCTAGTAACACACATACGGCACCTACCAATGGATTAAACACATAAAGTCACATATGCTGCTGCTCTTAAATGCAATCCCCCCAAACCTCAAAGGCCTCCCAGAAGCTGTCCTCGGCAACCTCCCAAACACTACAAAGACAACATTCCCTAAGACACATACAACCACATCTCACAATGTCTCAGCCTGTAAGCCCTTAAGACAAAGTACCATACAACCCAATATATTTGTCATTGTGAGACACACTGATGCTCCTCCACTTACCAGGCTGAGCAAGAAGACAGACATGGTCAGTTGTCTGTCAGGAGCAAGGATCCACCAGGGCAGACATGCATTCATGACATTGAACCATAAGTACCAGTATGACTCTGTCATAGTCCATGTGGGAGTTAATAACCTGAGGTGTACTTCCCTGGACTATATGAAGAATGACATAACAGAGCTTTCAGATTATGTTTTCCCAGGCAGGTATGAGCCTAGCACTGAGCAACATTCCATCTTCTCCAAGGTTAATACCACAGTATAAACAGAAGGTGATTGACTTTAACAATTGGTTTAATTACTGTTGTCTTTTTAAGGGTGTCCAATATTTGTTGGCTTGGTAGGATATGATCAGCAGTCCATTCTGCTTTGTCAGGGATAGTCTACATCTCTCCCCACTTGGCTTTCGATATTGGCCAAGACATTATCCACCCCAGCAGTGCTTTTTTTAGGCAATGCCAACCTGGTAAACTTTCCAAGATAGTAAAATATTCTCAAGATCAGCTGATATTAGGAGTCTCAACAAGAAGCTGTACTGCCTGGAAGTGCTCCGCAAGCTTGAGAGTGTTGACATCTGTGTAGTTACTGAGACATGGTTTAAAGCCATGGAAGGTACCTTGGCAGTGCAAGCATATAATGCCTTCCACACAAGAAGGAAAAGGTGGACGTATATCAATCTATGTAAAAAGTAAGCACACCTCAAGATTGGTTTAATAATATGACACATTTGAGCTACGCAATGTTCAACTAACCTTAGGTAAAGTCACATACCTTATCCTTTTAGCTATAGGTCCCAGATTATGACTCAGGATAGCATACCATGTACTTGAATGTACTGAAGTCAGTCAGCATTCAGCCCAACACAATATTCATAGGTGATTTCAACTATGCTACCATAAACTGGGATACATGCATAACCACTAACATGCAGGCTCATAAATTTCTGGATTTTGTCAATGCAGACATCCTAGAAAAGCAAGGCTCCCACCTACTAGGGGCACAAATATCCTGGATCTGGTACTCACATATATAAGGGAATGTTGCCATCATGCTAGTGTAATGTCTTCACTGGTCACATAGTGGTCATCCTTGAAATAAATATAAAGCCCAAATTCCCAGCAACCCCCAGAACCTTTAAGAACTTTTCCAAGGCTAACTGTGGCAGTGCTAGCCACTCGACAGTGTAAAATATGGCTTTAGGTGATTTGGTCATGTTGACTAATGTCACCAGATGGGCATGGGTATTTGTCGGTAACAAGTGGATTGAGATCCTGACCTACTCCAACCTATGCCAGGGACCCATGTTAATGATGGGTGGGGTGTATATGCCCCTGTTGACCAGTTGCCCGCCATAAAACCCAGTAGCCCTGGATCAAAAAGCTGCTGGCCATCTGGTGTATAGCTGCCTATTTATTTATTTAACATTTGATGTTAAGTTGTCAATCTCGCCTTCATTCTTGCTGGATGGGTTCGGAGCCGATCCTCGGCTCCGACACGGCCAATACTAAAGCTCGAGAGCTAATTCCACCGGCTCGAGGCTCCCCTATATCCCACAATGCTAAGCGGTAACTACCCAGATCTCGTTTGCCGCTATAGCTGACGAGGTGCGCTTTTCTACCGGCTCAGGCAGGTTAGTCAAATTTTTACCATTAGGTACTGCTAATAACCCCCTTTTTAGTTTTAAAATATTTTCTTTAGTTTATTTCTAATATTTAGTTATATCGACCCCTATCTGTCGAACCCTTCCCCTCTTACTACTTGTTCTAGGCCTTCGGCCCTTCCCTCACCCTAGTCCCTTTTTAGATTAGTGTTGTAGGGGCTTGTGTGTATGTGTTTCTGTATAACTGTAATATTTTAATAATTTTTCTGTAGAGAGTGTCTGGTTTGTGTGTGTGTGTCAGCCTCTCTTACCTTTACTATGTCTAAGGATAAGGTCTCAGGCTTCAAGAAGTGTGACTCGTGCTGTCAGAAAATGTCTCTGACAGACGGTCACACTTCTTGTGTGTATTGCCTGGGACCTGTGCACCTGCAGGACTCATGTGCTGTTTGCCATGGTTTCAGCCCTCGAGTCCTGCAGGAACGCAAGAACAAGCTGATCTTGCGGGGCTTATTAAAGCCTGAAGGCCCCCCGACTCAGTCTGTGTCGGGGAAGCCTTCAAAAACTTCAAAGCAGTCGGCTCCTGCTCTTGAGTCGACTGCTGAGAAGTCTAAGCAGGCTTCGACATCGGCTCCGGCCGGAGCCGATGTTCCTAAGCCTCATACTGTTACCTCGGCTCCGGCTGGAGCCGAGGCTGATAAGACTTTGTCGGTTCCGATACCCTTATCGGAGCCACATTCGAGAAAGAGGTCCAGGTCCCCCTCTATCAGATCCGTGCACTCGGCGCCAGGATCCCCTCTCCTTTTGGAGCGGAGTCACAAAACCCATTCCTCTCTGTCTCCCAGATTATCAGACCATGATTTGCAGAGGGTGGTGAGTAGACTTCTTAAGTCCGAGGCACTGGCCCAAATGCTGCATAGCCCGACTCACCAGTCAGTGGCTATTCCCGTTCCCCATTACATTCCTCCGCCGACTCCTTCGAGTTCGGAGCCAAGGCTTGTCGGAGCCATGACTGTCGGTGCGTCGGATCCGATACCTTCCATTTCGGCTCAGTCTGCCCCGATCTCCTCTTTGGAGGGATCTCGGCGCCGAGCTTCCCTCGTCGGCTCCGAGGGGGCGAGTCGCATCGGACCCTTGTCCGACCCCGCTCTCCCTCTCGGAGCTTCGGCGCTGGTGAGTTCGGCTCCGACATCGGCTTCAGAGCCGTCTCTGTCGGTGCCGGGAGAGGTCCTTGTCTCTTCGGAGCGAGGGCCTCGGGCCTTGCCTGACAGGGGTGCCTTCGAGGTCATGTGGAGCGTGCTAGAACCAGGTTCTGCCCCACAGTCAGCTCCTTCAGTCCCTCCATCTACAGTGCCTGCGGTGATTTCTACTCACCCCCTTGTCCCACACTGCAGAGAGCCAACTCCTCAAGATTCCCCATTGGGAATTTCCTCCTCTTCCGAGGTCTCTCCTGACCCTGCAGGAGATCCCCCTAGGAAGAGGCAGTGCAAGAGGAAGCACATTGATTCCCCTGAGTCTATCACCTCTGACACTGACTTAGAGGAATCCGAAGGGTCCCCTCGATCCCCCTCTGAGGATGTCTCCTTTGCGGACATCCTTGAAATCCTCAAACAGAGGGGGAACTGGCGAGCCCTTAATCCTTCGGAGGATGAGTCAGTGTATCTTGAGGCGTTTGGTTCTCGCCCTTCTACCTCCTGGGTGTCCCCTCCCTTTGACCCCTTATGGAAGTGGTGGCAAGGAAGGCTTGGACGGCTCCTGACTCAGTGGAACCCACCCCGAGGAGACCATCCAAATTTATTACTGCCCCCAAAGACAAAGAGTTTTTATCCAAAGGTGTCCCTGTTGATGCCATGGTGGTGGCTGCGGCCACAAAGAAGGAGTTAGCTGATCCTTCGGTTCCTGTCCATCCTCCTAATAAGGAATCTAGGACCATGGACAGGTACGGCAAGCGGATGTTCTCGTCAGCGACCTTTTCAATGCGGTCGCTGAACTACTTATGCCACTTCACTCGTCTCCAAAGAGATTTACTCAAGGATATGGGTGAATTGATGAAGTATCCTACAGCTGAGGGGTTCAAAGACACAATGAACTCCCAGTTGGCAACCCTAAATTCCATTGTTAACTCCTCCATGCGGCTGGTCTCATACGCAGCAGATGGGGCGAGTAGAGCCGCAGGCACAGGTGTTGCCTTACGAAGGCACGCCTGGATGCGGCTATGCAACTTTGCGGACCCTTTCAAGGTGTCCTTCACCAACTCTCCCTTTGATGGATCATCATTGTTTGGTCCACAGGTGAAGGATACATTGACCAGGTGCGAGGTGGAAGGTAAGACTCTCTCTGCCATAGGAGTCCGTTTTTCTACCCCTTCTAGACCCTATCCCAAAGGTCAAAGGGGTGGAAAGATGTGGTTCATAAACAATCCCAGGGAGTCTCATCTGACGCACAAGGCCGATTCCCCTCTAGAGGCAGAGGGGGGAATAATAATAGACGTTGCCCTAGAGGCAGAGGAGGTCCGCAAAACCAGGGTAGCAGAGAAATGTTCTCTGACAAACCCTTTCAGCACCCCTGAGGGGCTGCCCGGCTGTCCGCCTTCGGAGGCAGTCGGGGGAAGGTTGTCACTGAACCCAAAAGCCTGGCTTTCCCTTACTCAAGACAAATGGGTACAGTCGATCATATCCGAGGGTTACAAAATTCCCTTCATTCACATTCCAACCCAACCATAAAGATCCCTTCCAGATGTTCCACCCAGTCTAAGGGAACAAGCAGCATTAGAAATTTCGAAGCTGCTATCAAAAAGAGTCATCCAATCAGTCCCGGCAGACCAGCAAGGATCCAGAATCTACTCCAAATTCTTTTTGGTACCAAAAAAAACAGGGGACTGGAGATCCATACTGGATCTCAGCTACTTAAACAAGTTTGTCAAGAAAACAAAATTCCGGATGGTCACGCTACAGTCCATTCTACCCTTCTTGGGTCAGGACAATTGGATGTGCTCGATAGATCTTCAGGACGCGTACTACCACATCAAAATGAACCGACACTCCAGGAGATATCTCCGCTTCAGGCTGGGAGCCAGTCACTACCAATTCAGGGCCCTGCCCTTTGGTTTCACTACAGCCCCCTGGGTGTTCACCAAATGCATGGCAGTGGTCACGGCTCACTTGAGACACCAAGGATTCCAAGTGTTTCCATATCTGGACGATTGGCTCCTTACTGCCATCACCAGACATCAGCTTCTCCTATCCAGGGACTTCACCATTCAATCTTGTCAAGCTCTAGGCATTTCAATAAATTTCGAAAAATCTGCCTTGTCGCCTTGTCAGTCTATTATTTTTATAGGCGCCACCTTAGATACACAGACCCTTTCAGCCAGACTCACAGAGCAGAGGGTGTTAGACATTCGGAACCAAGTGTCCCTTCTCTTACAATGTGTCAAAGTCAAAGCCAGACTGGTGTTGAAGGTACTAGGACTCATGGCAGCAGCTATTCCCCTTCTCCCCTTAGCTCGCTTTCACATGAGGATCCTCCAATGGATGCTTTTTACTCAATGGTCCTTTCAACGACTCCCATTGTCCCATACCATATTGATAACTCAAGTATGCAAGAATCAACTGTCTTGGTGGATCACATCACCTCAGCTTCTCCAAGGAAGACCCTTCACCCCCCCCCCCCAGTTGCCACGTTGACAACAGATGCCTCCCTGATCGGGTGGGGGGGGCATTATCAGGGCAGGACAGTCCAGGGCACGTGGCAACCCTTCGAGTGCCACTTGCACATAAATGTCTTAGAGATGAGTGCAGTGCTTTTAGCGTTGCAAGCCTTTCATGACTCTCTTCCCAAGGGGACTATTACAATTCAAACCGACAACATGTCCGTAGTGTGGTACATCAACAAACAAGGCGGAACCAGATCATACCCTTTATGTCGAGAAGCACTCAGACTTTGGCAATGGGCGATCTCTTCTCAGCGTTTTCTGATAGCAACGCATATTCCGGGAAATCCAACGTTATTGCAGACAAATTGAGCAGAGCAATTCTCATGCCACATGAGTGGTGTCTAAAGAAATCAGTTCTAGAAGAAGTATTCCTAAGATGGGGCCAACCTTGCTGCGATCTTTTTGCTACTCCCCAAAACAGCAAGTGTCACGACTTCTTCACTCTCTTCCCATTACCAGGCCATCCCACCAGAGACGCTCTAGTCCACGATTGGCCCCGGGGACTTCTGTATGCCTTTCCCCCCTTTCCACTGATACCTCAACTAATTCAGAAAGCCATCACCTTGAGAGTGACAATGATCCTCATTGCCCCTTACTGGTCTCGACAGATATGGTTTCCCTTTCTTCATCGTTACCTTTTGGAGCAGCCTTGGCATCTGGACCCAGTACCAGATCTGATTACCCATCAATCGGGTCAGCTGCACCAATCTCTGTCTTCTCTAAACCTCACAGCGTGGTTTCTCCGATTCCAACCTTAGCCAGGCTTCCCTCAATATCTCGGTCGGTCCGAGATATTTTGATAGCCTCTCATAAATCCTCTACCCGGAAGATTTATACTAGCAAATGGAAACGTTTTTCCCTTTGGGCATCATCGAAAAACATAGATCCCTTTACTGCACCTATCCAGTCTATTTTAGACTTTCTAGCAGAACTCTTTCATTTAGGATCTTCTGCATCAACCATTAGAGTTCAATTGGCTGCCATATCAAATTTTCATGTTGGTGTCTCAGAATCCAGCATCATGGCTCACAAACTCTGTAAAGCCTTCTTAAGGGGTGTATTTCTTCTCAAACCTCCAATCAAAGACCCTCCGCCTCAATGGGATTTGAACTTGGTTCTGGCATCTTTAATTCTTCCCCCCTTCGAACCAGCGGCTTCATGTTCTCTGAAGTTGCTTTCTTGGAAGACTTTTTCTGGTAGCTATAACTTCAGCGAAAAGAGTATCTGAACTCCATGCTCTGTGCAGTCATCCTCCTTACTTAGTTTTTCACAAAGACAGGGTATCCCTTCGGACTAATCCATCCTTTTTACCTAAAATTTCTTCTCAAATTAACCTAAACCAAGTTATTGATCTCCCCGTTTTTTTCCCTAACTATTCAAATAGGTCAGAGCAAAAGCTGCATTTTTTGGATGTTCATCGCCAACTGAGATATTACTTAGAACAGGACTAAACAATTCAGGAAATCTGATCAATTGTTTCTGTCATATGCAGAAGGTAGATTGGGCCTTCCAGTCACTAAACTATCCCTTTCTAGATGGCTCACGTCTACAATTACTTTCATCTATGAGATCAGACATCAAAAACTACCCTCAAGACCCAGAGCTCATTCAACTAGGGCATTAGCTACATCTGTAGCCTTTCAGGACAGGTTGCCAATAGATTCAATTTGTGCAGCAGCCACCTGGGCTTCTCCTCATACATTCATTTCACATTACAAATTGGACATGGTTTCCAGAAGCCGTGCCAATTTTGGTTCCACTGTTCTCAAGAGTCTGTTCCGATAGGCCACCCAGGATTAAGGTGCTAGGGACGCGGTCCCATCCAGCAAGAATGAAGGCGAGATTGACAACTTAACATTAAGAAGTTATGTACCTACCATAACGTTCCATGTTAGTTGTCTTCTCGCCTTCTTTCTTGCGTCCCTCCCTCCTTCCCCCAAGCCTGGACAGACCAACCGGAATTCTTTTGTGTTTCTTCTTCCGAAAGTTGTTACTCCCACACATTCTCCCACCTCTTCTATCTTTACTGAGGTCTGCCTTTCCTTTACGCAGACTGTTTGAGGTGGGTTTCCCTACTCCATTCTATGGAGACTAGGATTGCTTGGTGTAGCTATCAAACGAGATCTGAGTAGTTACCGCCTAGCATTGTGGGATATAGGGGAGCCTCGAGCCGGTGGAATTAGCTCTCGAGCTTTAGTATTGGCCGAGTCGGAGCCGAGGATCGGCTCCGAACCCATCCAGCAAGAAAGAAGGCGAGAAGAAGACAACTAACATGGAACGTTATGGTAGGTACATAACTTCTTATTTACCAGGAAAGTCCGAGTGGACACAGGTCCTTTTTCAGCAGAGGCCCGGGGAGAAAAGCTGCATGAGTAACAGTAAATTTTAATGCATGAATTACAATAATTAATAAAGTATAAATTAAACAAAATGTAGTATACATAAGAAAATACAGATTTGTTGCATCATGACAACAAAACCTAGGCTTTGAACTTAGCTAGTACTATTTGTAAAGTATGACTTATATCAAGATATAAGGTTAAGACAGGCTGTTAGGAATAAAAGATTTACCACCAGGGAAGAAGTTGGATAAGGTTGGAGTATACTGTGATGTATCAGAGCATTCACGAGGGGTTAGTATAGGAACATAGCCACTTATTTTTTAGATGAGCTTTAAGTGACTGTTTAAAGGGGTTAGTGGATAAGATTGAGAGAGTGAAGTTAGGAAGCGAGTTCCATATATGAGATATATAGCTGGAAAATAAAGATTCTCCTGTAGTGTTGTTGGCCTTGGAGTTCTTATTGTTAGAACGAAGTGGTCTGCTGGAATTGTAAGGAAATATGAGATTATGTAGTATAGGGATTTTGGTCGGTTGTGTTACAGTTTTGTGAGTTAGAAACAGTTGGTTATAAAGAATACTTTTGGGATGTTCAAGCCAGTCTAGTATCCTTCAAGCTGTACAATGATGTGTTCTGTATGGGTAGTCAGATGCAAACTTAGCAATTTTATTATAACCCAAGCTATGCCTAGCTTGGGTTACCTAGGATAGATCTGTTGAATGAAAGCTAGACATAAAAGCAATCAACCTTTCAAACATGAACTAAGAATCACTACAGTGCAGGTTCACTGACAGTATGCAGCTTGGAAGTGGATGACATGGTGGAAAGGAGGAGACTGGACGTCCTATGTATCCATGAGTCAAGATGGAAGGGCAATGCAGCAAAGCCACTTGGCTTGGGATAGAGTCTACTACTCAGGAGGAGGAGGGGCTAGAAATGGTGTGAGAATTGTGGTGAGGGAGCAGCTTCAGAAGACAATGAGGGATGTCATCAGAATTAGTGACAGACTCATGGCAATCAGACTCCAACCTAATGATAAGGCAGTATTCATAATCTAAGGCAATGCCACATAGCAGGGTTGTGATAGTGAGGAAACAAATGCAGTCAGACAGTAGTTGCAGTATCTACTAGATAAAGCAGGATAATAGGAATTGGCATTGATAATGGGTGACCTGAATGCATGTATTACAACAGACAGAACAGGATATGAGGACTGTTTGGGTCCACATGGGTGGGGCAACAAGAATAAAGAAGGAGAGGCCATTCTAGACTTCTGTCTGGCAAATAGCTCGATAGTAGCCAACACATGGTTTAAAAAGAGACAGTCTCAAAATCACATACAAGAGGGGCCAACATGCAACTCAGGTAGACTTCCTCCTAGTAAGGAACTGGCAGTGGGGTATTGCAAAGTCATCCCCAGTGAAACAGTCAGCCCATAGCATAAACCACTGGTTTCCACAGTCAGCTGCAAGCAGCAATGGTCAGAGAAGGTTCTAAAGTCAACAGAGACCAAGAAGAAAACCTGGAAGTTGTCTGAAGAGAAAGCACAACAGTTTGGAACAGTTAGATTAATTAATCAGGTCTCTAGCACCTCAAAAGTAAGATAAGATAGAGATAAAGAATGGCAGTACCTTAAAACAACATGAATGAGAACTACAAAACAGATATATGGCCAGGTATGGAAATAAGGTACATAAAAAAGCTGGTGGTGGAAGACAGAAGTCTAGGAAGTCATCAAAAGAAAGAAGGCATGCAGAAAAACAATGGGAGATAGAAAATGCAGACCAGATTAGGAAGGAATACTGCTTAGCTAACAAAGAAGTTAAGAAAGGAGTTTCAGTAGCAAAGAACAAGGCACTTTACCAGAGTCTGGAAAATAAGTCAGTAGATGGCACAAATACATTATATCAGGTTGCAAGGCAAAGACAGAAAGATAAAGAAGCAGACACCCTTTATAACAGAGGCTAGTAACAATCTGTTCACGCGTCCACAGGACATCAAAGGCGGTTGGAAGAAGTACTTCCAGCAGCGTCTGAATGAAGAAAAGCCCATGGAAGCTGTACTGCCCCAGACAGGCTACAATGAGAGAAGAGGAGACCGCCATAGAAGAAGAACAGCACTAAGGAAAATGAAGCCAGGGAAAGAAGCATGCTCAGATGAGGTCACAGCAAATATGATAAAAATACTGGGTAAGATAGGGGAAAAATGGCTTCTGAAGGTACCTATAGCAGTGTGGAGAGAAAAGTATATCCCTGATGACTGGAGAATAAGTATACTGGTGCCAGTATTTAAGAACAAAGGGAAGATTCATAACTGTGGGCAGTACAGAGGTGTCAAACTCCTGTCACACTGCATGAAAGTTCTGGGAGGGTGATTGATAAACAAATATGCAGATTAGTAGAAAGTAAGAGCGGAGATAAGCAATTCAGATCAGGATGCAACACAACTGACCCGATGTTTACAGTGAAAAAGATAATTGAGAAGAAGCTGGAGATGAGGAAAGACCATACCTCTAAACCTCTTAGAGCAAGAAATCTGGACAAAGCCACAAATAAAAGTGGGGCAAAGGCCCAAAAATAGGGACAAATTTTAAGTATCGCTCTTAAAAACTTAGAAAGTTGATAGAATAACAGGTTTTGCGTTAGCATGACTTTTCTGAATGGTATGAAGTCTGAAACTCAAATGTCTGTCATTATTTTCTAACTTCAGTCTTTAATGATTTGCCTCTAACTTGCCAGAAAAACACAATTTAATCAAAAACGGACCAAAAATATGAGGCATAAATCTGGCCATTCTGCAAAAATCTGTACAGCTGAGAGGTATGAGTCCAACTGGCCATTCCTAGACTTGCAGAATGCATATGACAAGGTCCCAGACCTGTTACTCTCCCTAATCAACACTCAAATTCAGTGAGTTACCCACACCAAACTACTTGAGGTCAGTATTAATGATAACCTAAAAATAGACTTACACGTACAAGAAGTAGTAAAAAAGACATATCAGAAACTTGAGATCCTATACTATATAAATACATTTCTCAAAGAAGACAGCATAAAAACTACAGTCTCTGCCTAGCTACTTCTAACACTACTTCATGCCTCACCCATACTCATTAGCTTGCACACAACATGATTTTTAAACTACACAACAGTGCTACAGTAAAATTTAAAAAAAAAATCACATGCAATCTTCCCTATAGGTCTCATCACTGCATAGCCCTCCAAAAACTCAAATGGCTGGAATTCCTTCAGTAACTCAGCTACACTTGACTATTTAAAGCACACTATCCAGAGCTGTGGATGAGGGCAAGGCAGTTCATACAGCGTAGCTCAATCTGGTCAAGGCCTTTGATACCATTCTCCACTCAGGAATCATTGATAGACTCACCAAACTAGGCATCAACCCCTATATCACTAGGTGGGTTGCAAATTGGCTCACAGAACCCACAGTGTGAAAGTAGTAGAATTCAAGTCAGACTGCCAACCAGTCACAAGTGGAGTCTCACAGGGATCAGTCATGGGTCCTCTCTTATTTGGTATCTACTTCTCAGAAGTCCAGGCCAATACAGAGGGACTCTAGCTGACCACGTTTGTCGATGATTGCAAGCTGGGAGCCATTATTAACTCCCCAAGTGATGTAAACATCCTACAGAAAGGCCTCACTGAACCAACGACTGGTGTTGAAACCATGGCCTTAAGCTTAATGCCAAAAAATGTGTTGTCACTCCCTTTGGGAAAAACTCAGTTCCCACTAATTACCACATGTCGTACATGGACAGACTCAAAAAACTCCAGCTATTCTCTGTCTCATATCGTCTACTAAGAGGCGATCTCTGCTTGACTTACAAAGCCATGTCTGACCCAGCTACGTTAGAAATGCTACATCTAAAGAAATCCCAATCCCTCCGCACCACACATTCCAGAGACGACCACCTTATTACCACAATCAACAGAACATGCTGGAGGGACAGGTTCATAACCCAGAGACTGCCCATGCACTGGAATAGACTTCCCATACATGTCAAGCAGAGCACCTCACTGGCCATCTTCAAGAGAAATCTTGATGAGTGGATGAGAAATAGAAAGTTCACCCTGGGGATCACTCCAGTGGCTCTACTTGATAGAGGCACTGGGAACTAACATCAAGCCAGAGCACCTCTATGGGCTAGGCTTGTAAAGGCTCCAGGGCCATTAGCCTAGTACACACATATGAACCTATGAAAGGCAAGGTTAATGTCAAAAGCTGCTGGCTAATCAAATTTTTAGATGACTGTAAACTGGGAGCTGTCATAGATTCCCCCCTGAGACTGACATAATATAAGAGGGTCTGACACAAAGAAATGACTGTTTCCAAAGCCATAGATTAAAGCTGAATGCAAAGAAATCCATTATAGACCCTTTGGGAACTCATCCATCAAGCTAATTACTAGCGATAAAACATCGTTAAGAGTTGATCCAGCAGTTAGGGATCTGGGAACATATGTAGGCAGTAATCTGGCCTTTGACTAACACATGGCTAAGATAATAAGAAAAATATTCTATGTAGCCCAACTTCTAAGCAAGGGTATGGCATTCAGGTCCAAGGAAGTTATAGTACCACTCTACTCATCAGTCATTACCAAACCCATTATGGAGTACAATGTCCCCTTTGTCATGGAATTAACCAGGCACATGGAACATTTGGAACCCCCTCAAAGATTCATCACCAGAAGAATCCAGGGTATAACGCCCTATCTCTGTATTCATTCTCCTACAGGTTACTGAGAGGTGATCTGTGCATGGCATATAAGCTGTCCTCAGATCCAGCTCTGATGGTTCTCTTGCACATCTACAAAACAAACAGCACCAGAAATACTAGATCCAAGGACCTATACTTTGCATATGACATAAATAGAACATGCTAGAGACAGATAGGCATGACAAAGGATCTGGTACTGTGAAATAAGCTTCCCATTCATGCGAAGCAGAGTTGGTCCCAGACCCTATTCAAACAAAACCTTGATCATTGTTTAGGAAATTGCAAATTCACTCCTGGTCAAGCCCCTGCGTTTCTGATGGACAGAGGTCAACAGCAAGTAAATCAGTCCCCACCTAACACACCCCCAACACATAACCCTTAGCTACCTCCTTACTTACCTACCTCACCATATAGGTGCCAAAGGTGTTCACGGACAAAACTGATTTGGGTTCCACTGTTAAGCTTATAAAGACCCCAGTGGTCATTAGCCTAGTATAAACCTATAAACCTATGAAAGGTAGTAACTGAGAGAAATAACTCGTGCAAAATACCCAAACTGTACTTCTCTGACTGGCACTGTGATATGGGAGGGGTCCAAAATAAAGCCGTGATATTTTCCATTGCACTTTATAGCAAGGGTGAAGTAACATACAATTTTAAAAAAGCCACAGGACGCACGCATCCACTGTTAACCAAGTACCATATGTAAAGTGGAGCTATGGCATTAAAGAAGCTAAAACATTTAAAATGTCTCTGGAGAACGACATTTAACATTTATTGCTGGATTATAAAAAAAGACCAGATACAGATTGTTAGGATGGACAGGGGCACAGCTAGGGCGATGTAAATGGGGCAGCTGTCCTGGGCACAAGGTGTTAATGACCATGATGGGGGCATCTGTCTTGGGCACAAAGTGTTAGTGACCATGATCTGCAAATGCTGAAGTGAGACATATGTAACAATTGTAGAAAATGATCCGCGAGCTGCACAGGGCACTAGATAATTTTGCTATTGTTCCGTGGTAACAACATAACTGTAGCACTGCTATGCACTGACAAGCCTTATTCTGAGATGCCTGCAATGGGACTCAATATATTTTGGTTTTCATTGGATTATGCAGCTAAGCACCCTGAAAGTTATTCTTCTGTTTAGGACTAATGCTTAATCTAAACCTGTGAAGTTCATGTCATTATTTTCCAGAGTAGGCTAGGTAAGGAAATTGTATAGGGCTTGCTTCCCTGAGGTACACTATCAGTGTAGGGGTACTTTTCCAGTAAACCACAGTGAAGCTTTAATCTGATATTTTTAATCTTCTTTCTATTCATCACCGATGGAACCAAATTGGCCTATTACCAAGCTCGCACCAGCCAAAAAACTCTTGAGCTAAGCTTTTAACCACAATACCCATCTCCCTGTTACCTTAGATCTCATTTGCCATGTAGCTGTAAAGCCGCACTTCAGCCGAGTTCTCAGCTAAGTGGAAACATTTTGGTATTTTGTGAGAAAATTGTTTGGTTCTCTTGTCATTAGTGATATATGTTTGTTGATCTTCTCTTTGATAGCTAGATTTACCCACTGTTTCTATTTCCTGCCAGTTTGGTAATCTTTTAAGTACCATTGATGGTACGGCCCTCTCTCTTTATCCTTTTCTATCTAGTTGTGTGTTTTTTGCTCTTGGGATAGATACGGTCTGTTTGTTAGTCTTAGATTAGACAAATAGGATTTAAGATTGTATTTGAAGACTTTGTTAGCTGTTAATCTGTCATGATGTCTGACAAGAAGTGTACTTCAGGTTTCAAGCACTGTATTTCCTGTAATGGTAAACTTCCTAACAGTGACTCTCACACGGATTGTGTTTATTGCTTGGAGATGCCCCATCTTTCGGTGCAGCCTCCTGTGTAATTTGCAAGAATTTTAGCCAACACACTTTCAATGAGCACAAGAATAAATTGATTTTGAAGGGCCTACTTAAATCAGCCTTTTCAGAGGCCCTTTCTGCGATGGAGGTCTCAACCCCTCCTAGGAAAGATAAAAAAAGGTCACATTCGGTTCCCTCTTCACCCTCGGGTGACCAGGGCACATCTGTCAAACCAAAAGTTAAAAAAAATTTCTTTGGGGCATAAGTCTGCCTCGTTGGCTGTGACTTTTTCCACTCCAGGCACTACAACTGTTACCTTATCAGTACTGCCTCCAACATTGGCACCGATACTGTCTCCGGCACCGACCATAAACCTGCCTACTACATCTTTGGCACAGTGCACGCCTTTGGTGCCTATCCCTGTAATGATGACCCAACCTCCCGTATCAGCTCTGAGTGCCCCTTCGGCACCAAGCTCTATTACAGCTCAAACTACGAAAGACTTGACTCCACTGCTTCCTGTCTCCAAACTTGAGACTTTGGTGCTGGTAGACCCCGCACCACGGACCCAATATTTTCCATCCATAGACCCATTCCTAGACCAAGTGTATAGCCCATTCCTAGATCGACCAGACTCAGGAGTATACACTAGATCCACCAGGAGCCTTTCAGAACTCAATGTGGTGTGTCTCGTGGACCAGCTGCTGGCAGCCAGGGGTATACCCATGCCCTCCAAGACCCATCCCCCTATGGGATTTGAGTTGATCTCTCCACAGACTCCATCCTATTCTCCTAGTTTGACCACCTTAGTTCCAAAGCCGTCTTTCTTGGAACACCCCGTCTCAGCCCCAATAGTGGCCCTGTCTTTAGCTCCAAGGCTGCCTCTTTGGTCCTTGGTTCCTTCTGAACCAGGCCTTCCTCAAATCCGTGATTGGACTGTGGGCTGCTTGGTTGGTGGCATGGCCCTGAGTGTTTCTTCACTTCTGTCCTCTGTATCTGGAGCATTGTCTGCTCCGATCCTGCTTGAGGCTCCTTCCTCGGGAATTGGTTCGGTGGAGTGGGGTGTGACTCTGGTTCTGAGGTTGTCTTACTCGGTTCCAGGCTCCTATCCCTCTTCGGGCGGACCTGCTTTCCATGCGATGGAAAGGGATCTTGCTTCTGGAAGCATTCCGCTGATGTCGGATCCCCAGATGTGAAGTTGTTCAATCTCGCCGTTTGTTCTTACACGTGGGTTCGGAGCTGATCCATCAGCTCCGAGTCAGCCGCTTTCCAAGCTCTAGATCTATGAGAAGCTCGAGACACAGTCCCTATCCCATGATGCTCTGCTGCCAAACCCCAGATCTAGTTTGCCACTGCAAGGGATCACACGATCTTCAGAGGAAGCTCGGGCCAGTATCTTTTTTCTTATATATTTGGATATTTAGACTCCTAATAACTATCAGGGATCTGATACTTAGTCAGGCTTCACATATTCCTTTCTTTTTTTGTGGTTTAGAGTAGGTATCTAAGCTTGTGTTTTGTCCTTTAGTTCGGAGCCGTTTGCTCCTAGGCCTTTAGCCTTCTTGATTTACTCTACTTGACAGGACTCTGTCAAATTTAATACCCTATCCCCTTACATTCTGTAATCCCTGTATTGAGCGTTTGTTTTTTCTTTATTGTATCCCTTTTCTATAGTTATTGCAGTTCAGGGATCTGAACTTTCTAAGCTGTTTTTGTGGTGTTATTACGACCGATTGGACAATTTTCATAATGTCAGAGAAGCAAAAATCTGGGTTTAAAAAGTGTGACTGTGGACAAAAGATGTCCATCACAGATAATCATATTTCTTGTGTTTATTGTTTGGGCCCGCTACATTTACAGGTGGATTGCTCTATCTGCCATTCCTTCAGCGGCAGGGTGTTATTAGAGAGGAGAAGGAAATTGGTAGATAGAGGACTGTTGAAATTGGACTTCCAAGATATATTGGATAAGACTGACCAGACCTCCAAGTCCTCGAAGGGGTCGAAGTCATCTAAGGTGTCTTTGGAGCACAAGTCTTCGGGTCCAAGCACCTCTGGCAAGACTCGGTCACCGGCTCCACAGCCTTCGGAGCCGTGCACCAAGATCTTACCTCGGAGCCAAGTCATTGTGTTGGAACTGGTGTCGGAGGTTTTGAAGTCTTCGATCCTTAAGTCAGTGGCTTCTTCGCCTCTTTCGACCCATTCTTCCAGTACCCTTTCTGACATTGATGTGGACCGAGTGGTACAGAGACTTTTGGTGAACCCAGCCCTGGCCAAATTGCTTGCAGCTTCGACCCATTTGGCTTTGAAGCCTACGACCCCTCCATCAATGAGTTCTGCTCCTCCTCTGAGGCCAGTTGATGCTGTCTCCCAGAAAGTGACGGCACAGCTTAACACCCTTAATTCCATTGTAAACTCATCCATGAGGCTCATTTCTTATGCAGACACTGAACACAAAGTGAAAAGACCCACACTTAACGCTGTAAAAGTACAAGTAACGTTTTCGTCATCAACTTCATCAGATAAAAATAGTGAAAGAGTGAGTGAGTGAAAGAAAGGGCAGATTTGCTCCTATTATAGAAAAAACATCTCCTCTTATAGAAACAGGTGACACTCCAGTAGATAATTCTAATAAGGATCATAATATGGGATTTGTTATGAATTATGACGGACAGTCAAGTGTAGTAAGAAAGGTTATGGATAGAGAATGGAATAATTTTTCTAAGATATCAGATTTAAAACATATTTTTGAAAAACCATTAACGTACATATATCGTAGAGGGAACACTATTAAGAACATGCTGGACAAAGGCACCCATAATATTAACTATGACAAAACAACAAGAACTAGAAAAGGTCTATATAAATGTGGTTGTTGTAACTATTGTTCATATTTAAAAACTGGAGATTCCATTTTTTTACAAGCAAGGAAAAGGAAATTAAGTTTGGATATTTATGTTAACTGTAATACAAAAGGCATAATATACCTAGCTATGTGTAAAGAATGCGATTCGTACTATGTGGGTAAAAGTGAAAGAAAATTAAAACAAAGAATATATGAACAATATGTATGATATCAGAAATAAATGTGAAAATAATGCACTTTACAAACATAGCATGGTATGTAAAACATCAGTATTTCAATTTTTGTGTTGGAAGTAGTTCATGTGGATCCCAGGGGAGGTATGTGGGAGACACTAGTAGAATATAGGGAACTATACTGGCAGCTTTAAAATTGAGATCAGCCAAGCTTTAAATTTATAGAAAAAACTTCTATCATTAAGAACATAAATTATAAAAAGTTTTATTTGACTTGTGATGTTATGTGTGATTTGGGCCACATGAGGAAGCCAAAGACAACAACATAAATTTATTCTGTATATATATATATATATATATATATATATATATATATATATATATATATATATATATATACCTTTTGTATTTTTAAATTAATTTTATAGTTCAAATAAATTTTATTTAAATGTAAGTTATTTATGACAATTTAAAAAAATGTTTTTAAAATCAATTTTAAGAATATGATGTGTTTTTTAATATATGAAAGTGATTTTTATCAACTTAAAGTAAAATGGATTTTAAAATAACACTGACATGACCATATAAGGACAGTTTTTAATGACATCCTGTTGTTTACATTAATTGATTAATTGATTTATTTGGTTTAATTGTAATTAGTGTGTCTATATAAAGGGAATTATGGGATTGTGAAATTTATCTGATGAAGTTGATGACGAAAACGTTACTTGTACTTTTACAGTGTTAAGTGTGGGTCTTTTCACTTTGTGTTCGGTGTTTGGAACTGAATAAACTGTTGCCTATATCCAGCTCGACTGTGGTGCTTTCTACTTGGTTATAAGTTTATTTTAGCACCATTTTATCCTTTTGTGGTGTTCATTTCTTATGCAGCCGAGGGATCGAGCCGAGCAGCGGGTTCAGCGATAGCTCTGCGGAGACGATCATGGATGCGCTTATGCTCCTTTGCAGAAGCCTTCAAGTCTTCCTTTGTAAATACCCCATTTGATGGCTCTTCCTTGTTTGGGCCCAAAGTCAAGGAGACACTCACTAGGTCTGAACAGGAAGGAAAGACTCTATCTGCCATAGGAGTCCATTTTTCCAACCTCACTAGACCATAACCCAAAGGGCAGAAAGGTGGAAAATGTGGTTCCGAAAGTCCCAAGGAGCTTTCCAGAACACACGTAGTGAAACCTCCTCCAGGGGCAGAGGAGGGGGGTATAATGGTAGACGCCACCCAGGCGGCAGAAGGGGTCCGCAGAACCAAGGTGACAGGGAGCAGTTCCCTGGCAAACCCTATCAGCGCTCGACCATCCTACTCTGGAGGCAGTCGGGGGTCACTTAGCTTTATACCCAGATGCCTGGCTAGGAATTACATCAGATTCCTGGGTAAAAAGCATAATCACCAGAGGCTACATCATTCCATTTTCAGAATTCCTTTCCATTCAGGGAAGAATCCCAGACGTTCCATCCAGTCTGCGGAATCTAGCAGCCGTAGAAATTCAGAGGCTGCTAGAAAAAAGTGTCATCCAGCCAGTCCCAGCGGACCAGATAGGATCCGGAACTTACTCCAGGTTCTTTTTAGTTCCAAAGAAAACAGGGGACTGGAGGCCTATCTTAGACCTCAGCAATCTCAACTCCTTTGTCAAAAAGGAAAAGTTCTGGATGGTCACGCTTCAGTCAATAATCCCGTTTCTCGAAACGGGCAATTGGATTTGCTCGATTGATCTCAAGGATGTGTACCACCACATAAAAATGGTCAGGCCATCCAGAGATCACTTGCATTTCCAGCTGGGGGCCAGTCACTACCAATTCCGAGCTCTGCCCTTTGGTCTCACCACAGCCCCCAGAGTGTTCACCAAATGCATGGCAGTTGTCACGGCTCACCTGAGACGTTTAGGATTCCAGGTGTTTCCATATCTCGATGACTGGCTCCTCACCGCCACCACCAGGCATCAACTGATTCACACCAGGGATTACACTATCAGCCTGTGCTCCCAGTTGGGCATAACCTTAAATTTCGAAACATCTGCTTTATCGCCATCGCAGCATAGAGGTTCATAGGTTGATACTAGGCTATCTGCCCTAGGGCATTTGTAAGCCTAGCCAGAGTGTGTTTGGCTTTCGCCACCCTTGTAGATTAGTTGACTGTGCCTCTGTATAGTAGGTCACAGAAGATAGCCCTTTTGAGGTTAGTTTACTGTGTCTCTGTCTAGTAGGGACACAAAAGAGATCCCAGTGGTAAACCTACGATCTCCCATCCACTCGTCAAGATTTCTCTTGAAGAGGGTCATTGAGTGACTCTGACTAACATGGATTGGGATTTTGTTCCAGAGTGAGGGGAGCCTTTGTGATATGAATCTGTCCCTCCAGCATGTCCTATTTATTTCTGTGCTGAGGTTTAAGTCCCTGGAGTGTGTAGTTCTAAGGGATTTGGATTTCCTGAGGTGTGGAGCATGTCCATTAATTCTGGGTTGGACATGGCTTTATACGTCAGGCACAGATCGCCTCTGAGTAGGCGGTAAGCAACTGAGTAGAGCTGGAGTTTCTTTAGCCTAACTGCGTAGGGCATCTGTTCATAGGTTCATAGGTTCATAGGTTCATACTAGGCTATCTGCCAAGCCCCCTAGCGCTTTGTGGTTTACGCCACCCCTTTAGTATGGGGAACTATACCCATTATTTTGCTGTGCCTCTGTCGAGCAGTGACACTGAGGTAATCCATCCATTGGTCAAGATTTCTTGAACAAGGCCATGCTCTGCCTCAGTCTCCCGCCTTGTGGCTCTGATGGATCTAGATTTTTGAGGTGAAGCATATTCATCAAATCTGGGTTTGACATGAGGCAAAGGTCACCTCTGAGCAAGCGGTGGCGACTGAATAGAGCTGGAGTTCTTTCAGTCGGGCAGCATAGGATAGATTTTGAGACCCTTTATCCTTTTGGTGAGGAACTTTTGTGGCCTCTCCAGCTGCTGCAAGTGTCGGGTCAGATACATTCCAAATGGGGCATTGTACTCAATCATTGGTCTGATGAGTGATGAGTAAAGGGAGACTATAACCTCCCTTGATCTAGATGAGAATCCTTCATGATAAGGTGGGCAATGTAGAAGGTCTTCCTAACTACTTTAGCTACATGGGTGTCGAATGACAGACTACTATCAACCTGGGTCCCCAGGTCCCTGATAACTTCTTCTGTGCTCAGTGGATTGCCTCCTGTTTGGTAGCTAGGTAACCTTGTTTGGCATTTAACTTCACCAGTTATCCGCTTCTGTGAGACCCTTCTGAAGGATATCTGTGTTTGTGTTTTCTACTATGGCGCCCAGTTTGCAGTCATCTGCAAACTTTGTCAGCCATAACCCTCCTGTGTTTGCTTGTACTTCAGAAAAGTAGATGCCAAACAAGAGTGGGCCCAGGACTGAGCCCTGTGGGACACCACTTGTGACAGGCTTTGAGTCTGACATGGCGCCAGCAACTCTGACCCTGTGGGTTCTGTCACTCAGCCAGTTTGCAACCCATCTTGTGATGTATGGGTTAACATTTAAGCTGATGAGTTTTTCAATGATACCCGAGTGGGGTATTGTATCGAAGGCCTTAGCCAGATCGAGGTAGGCTGTATGGACTGCCTTTCCCTCATCAATGGCTTTGGTGACTGTTTCAAAAAGTCAACCAAGTTTAAAAGGCATGATCTGCCTTTGACAAAGCCAAACTGGGTTGGATCCAAAGTCTGCAAATTCCCAATGTCTTTATTTATGAGGTCCATTATGATCCTCTCCATGGCTTTGCAGATAAGGCTTGTCAAGCTAATGGGCGGTAATTACCAGGGTCGGTGGAGGCACCGCCTTTGTGAAGTGGGACCACAGTTGCAGTGCGCCAGCCCCTGGGTACGTATCCAGAGGTAAGACTTTGATTAAACAGCTGTCCTCGCTGTGGGTTTAATTCTCATTGAGTTCGTGGAGCACACAGCCGGGGACACCATCAGGTCCCATGGATGCTGTGTTTTTGCTTTGGAGAGAGCAGTTCTCACTTGGGCTGGAGATGTTTGGGGGCTGCAATCATTTGGTATAGATATCTCTCCTTTTGGGGAGGGGTGAGAAGTTTGCACTGAACCTGTCAGCCAGTATGTTGGCAATGTCTGTAGGATCAGTAATCTTCACATCATTTTGAACTAGTTCTGAGCATATCTGGGAGTTTCCTCCTAGGTTTCTAACATAGCTAAAGAAGGCCTTATGATTGTCTTTTGAGTCTTTAGCTATTTTTCTCGAAATTTGCTTTGGATGATTTTATGAGAGCTCTTAGTTTTTTACTTATAGTGATCAAGGGTGTCTTACCTTTTAAGGATTTTGCTCTATCTTGTAGTAGCTTCCTCCTTTTGTTGTAGAGTTTGTTTATGGCTGGGGTCCACCAGACTGGACGCTTGCCTTTGGTACAAAGAGTCTTTGTTTTGCTTGGGATTGCCTTATCCATGCAGTCCTGCAGGTGCTGGTAGAAGGCATTTGTAAGTGATTCAGCGGCTTGAGTACTGTTTTCCGCCGGCTCGGGGCCTTAAAGGAGAGCACACTAGTTTTTAGAAGTGTGAAGTCTTATTTTGGGAAGTTCTTTATTGTGGTCTTGTTTATTTCAGCTGGGGGTGGGATGAGGCCGTCCAGGGGGATTCGGTTGTGATCTGATCTCACCAGGGAGGGGTATACTGACGGTGTTGAACATTTTGCTCCCATGTTCGTGATGATGAGATCAAGTATGTTATCTCCTCTTGTGGGAATGGTGACTAGTTGTTCCATGGCATTTGAGTTTATGAATTCCAGGAACTTTTGGGCTAGGGTGTTTGGGCTTGAGTAGTGTTCCCAGTCTATATTTGGGTAATTGAAGTCACCTAGTATGATGGTGTTTGGTGATACATTTATCCCTCTAGTGTTTTCAGGAAGGCCATGTGAGGTTCCTGAGTTTGTGAGGGTGGCCTGTAACATGCTACTATTTGCAGAGCAGTCTTGCCTACGGTTAATTGCACCTGGATGGTCTCCGATGCATTACCAGTCTTGAGGTGTGGGTGTCCTTGATGAATATAGATACCCCCCCTCCTTTCTTGGTATTTTCCTGATTTTGGGCATGATATGAGGTAAAACCTGATAGCGCTGGGGTGCTCTCAGGAGCCTTGAACCAGGTTTCTGTCACAGCACAGACATCGATGTTCTCCATACTGAGAAGGGCCTCAAGTGCGTGCATTTTGAGATTTAGACTTCTGGCATTGAGCAGCATTACCCTTAGTTTTTTTCCTTTTTTGTGTTCTAGGGTGGTAGGTTTAGAATTTGAGCCTTGCCTAAAAAGGCACTATGGGGTGGCAAGAGCCTTTGCCAATATCCGAATCCCAGGGTGACAGGTGCAAGCCCCCCTCAAAGCAGCGTGGCTTGTCCAGCATGTCATCCCAGGCAGACAGATACTGGATCCCCTTTGAATGACACCAGTGTTTAAGCCAATTGTTAAAGCTGATCATCTTATCTCTGTATTGTGGCATCATTCTTGGTGAAGGTAGGATACTGCTCAAGGTCAGGGTCATACCTGCCTGGGCTACATAATCAGAGAGCTCCTCAATGTCTCTTTTCATGTAGTCCTCAGGTCGTTTACACCAGCGTGGACAATGACTGAGTCATATTTGTACCTGCTGTTGAGAGACCTGAGTGCTTACAGACAGCTTACTGTGACCTTCTCCTTACTCAGTCTGGTGAGCGGGACATCAGTGTCCCTTGATCCTATTGGTGAGGTACTTTTGAGGGTCTTTCCAGTTGCTGCAGGTGTCGGGTAAGGTACATCCCAAATGGGGCATTGTATTCAATTATGGACCTGATGAGTGATGAGTAGAGGGGCGCAATGACCTCTCTTGATCTAGATGTGAACCCTTTCGTGATAAGGTGGGCTATATAGAAGGTCTTTCTAACCACTTTGGCAACGTGATTGTCAAAGGAGAGGTTGCTATCTACTTGGGTCCCCAAATCCCTAATTACTTCTTCCGTACTTAATGGATTAACACCTATGTGGTAATTTGTAGGCAGTTTGTTTTTCCCAAAGGGGATGACTATGCACTTTTTGGCATTTAGCTTTAGGCCATGGCTCTGGCACCAGTTATCCGTCTCTGTGAGACCCTTTTGGAGGATGCTTGTGTCAGTCGGCGAGTCGATTATGGCACCCAGTTTGCAGTCATCTGCAAACTTGGTCAGACGTAGTCCTCCCATGTTAGCCTGTACCTCAGAGAAATATATACCGAACAAGAGAGGTCCCAGGACCGAGCCTTGTGGGATGCCACTTGTAACTGGTTTAGAGTCTGACATGGCACCTGCAATTCTGACCATGTGGGTTCTATCCCTGAGCCAGTTTGCAACCCATCTTGTGACATAGGGTTTGATATTTAAGCTGGTGAGCTTATTTATGATGCCCGAGTGGGGTATTGTGTCGAAGGCTTTTGCGAGGTCCAGGTAGGCTGTGTGGACTACCTTCCCTTCATCTAGGGCCTTGGTGAATGTTTCAAAGAAGTCGACCAGGTTCAAGAGGCAAGATCTGCCATTAACAAAGCCGAATTGGGTAGGATCCAGTGTTTGGAGGTTCCCAATGTCTTTGTTTATGAGTTTCATGATGATACACTCCATAGCTTTGCAGACCAGGCTAGTCAGGCTTATAGGGCGATAGTTTCCGGGGTCCGTTGTGGCACCACCTTTGTGGAGTGGGACCACTGTTGCTGTACGCCATTCCTTGGGTACATATCCTGTAGTAAGGCTGAGACTGAACAGTGACTTTATGTGAGGGTTCAGTTCTTCTTGGAGTTCGTGTAAGACGCAGCCCGGGACACCATCCGGTCCCATTGATGCTGTGTTTTTTGCTTTGGAGAGGGCAGCTCTCACCTGTGCATCTATGATGTTAGGGAGGCTACACGCTGTTGAGATAGACATTTGCTCTTTTGGGGGGGAAGGGGGGGAGAAGTTTGCACTGAACCTGTCTGCCAGGATGTTGGCAATGTCTGTGAGTTCAGTGTATTTTTTGTCATTTTGAAGTAACTCAGAGCATATCTGGGAGTTGCCACCCAGGTTCCTGACATAACTAAAGAAGGCCTTGTGATTATCTTTAGCGTCTTGTGCAATTTTTCTTTCGAAGCTGGCCTTAGATGATTTTATGAGGGATCGTAGTTTCCTGCTAGTACTGATCAGAGATGCCTTCGCTTTTTGGGATTTTGCTCTATCATGTAGTAGCTTCCTCCTTCTGTTGTACAGCTTATAAATGGCTGGGGTCCACCAGACAGGTCTCCTACCTTTGGAGGAGTGTGTCTTGGTTTTATTTGGGATAGCACAATCCATGCATTCCTGTAGGTGTCCATAGAATGCGTTTGTAAAGGATTCTGTGGTTTGGGCCGTATTTTCCACTGGCCCGGGGGCTTTGAAGGATTCCATCTCAGTTTTGAGAAGTGTGAAGTTTGCTTTTGAGAAGTTCTTCACCGTGGTTTCCTGGGGGTGGGGATGGGATATGGATGTCCAGTGAGATTAATTTATGGTCAGATCTTACCAATGAGGGGTATACCTCTGGTATGGAACATAGAGTCACCATGTTGGTGATGATCAGGTCCAATATGTTTTCCCCTCTTGTGGGAGTGGTGACCAGTTGTTCCATAGCATTTGAGTTTATAAATTCTAGGAACCGTTGGGAGGTGTTGGGGCTTGAGTAGTGCTCCCAGTCTATGTTTGGGTAGTTGAAGTCACCCAATATAATGGTGTTTGGAGAGACCTTCATATTCTCCAGTGTTCTCAGGAAAGCCAAGTGGGGTTCCTGAGTTTGGGAGGGTGGTCTGTAGCAGACTACAAACTGAAAGGCAGTTTTGCCCACTGTTAGTTGCACATGGATGGTCTCCGATGCTTCGTGCATTGCCACTAACCTGGAGGTGTGGGTATCTTTGATGAATATGGATACTCCCCCCTCCTTTTGTGGTTTGGTCCGAGTTTTGGGGCCGAAAAGCATGGTATGAGGTATAACCTGGTAGTGCTGGGGTGCTCTCGGTAGAGCCTTGAACCAGGTTTCTGTTACTGCACAGATATCGATATTCTCCATACTGAGGAGAGCCTTGAGTGCATGCATCTTGAGGTTTAGACTTCTGGCGTTGAGCAGCATTACCCTTAGTTTCTTTTTCTTTGTGTTATCTATGGAGGTGGGTTTGTCTTTTGAACCTTGCCTAAAAAAGGCACTATGGGGGTGGCAAGAGCCTTAGCCAGTATTCGAAAGCCCAGGGGTGACAGGTGCAAGCCGTCCCTAGCGAAGCAACGTGGCTTGTCGAGCATGTCATCCCAGGCTGACAGACACTGGATCCCCTTTGAATGACACCAATACTTTAGCCAATTGTTAAAATTGATAATTTTGTCTTTATACTGTGGTATCATTCTTGGTGAGGGTAAGATGCTATTCAAGGTCAGGGTCATACCGGCCTGGGCTACATGATCAGAGAGCTCCTCTATGTCTCTTTTCATGTAGTCCAGGGAGGTACGTCTCAGGTCATTCACACCAGCATGGACAATGACAGAGTCATATTTGTACTTGCTTTGGAGTGACCTGAGTGCTTGTGTTATGTGGCGGATCCTGGCACCCGACAGGCAGCTTACAGTGACCTTGTCCTTGTTCAGCCTGGTGAGTGGGACATCAGTGTGTCTGACAATAGAGTCACCTATTATAAGTGTATTAGGTGTGTTGTTTAGCCTTAAGGGCTGTGACTGTGTGGCACACTGACTTTGTGAACTATTTGATACATGGGTATGGTGGGGTAGCGGTTGCTTGGATGTCTGCTTTGGAGGTCTCTGCTGCTTGGGCAGATTTTTATTTAGAGCCGCCGAGTATGTTTTTGTGTGTTTATGTGTTTGGTTTTCTGCTGCGATAGGTCTATGTGAGACTGGATTTGTGGTGTGTGGTTACCTTCTCCTCCTGACTGACTGCGCCAGTACTGAGTTGAGAGAGCTCAGCCTCCAGTTTGGCTATATAGTTGTATCTCTAACATATATTTGAGCTTGTTGGGAGGAGGAGAGGGTGGTCTGTAAGGCAGTTATAACATTGACTCAAGATTCCCAGATTCACCAGCTGGACTGGAGAGTAAACCCGAAACTGACTTTTGGACATGCCAGAATAGTATAAGGAACTACTTTTTGACTGATCTAAAAGGACCAATAGGGAGCCAAGTACTTAAAGGGAGTATAACAGGGTGTAGTTCTTTAGTTTATTAGTGCTTACTTATAAGATTACTTATACTAGCAATTGCAGGGCTTTAGAATGAAAATAGAGTGCTTACTTTGAGATTTAGAACAGTTCTAAGGGAAAAAGTGAAGAGCAGACTTTGTGGAGCCGGGAATACTTTAAACCCATTTAAGCACTGCTGCCCGATGCTGCGCTATGCGCAAAACCGCGCAAATGCGGGTTCTAAAGCAGGGAAACTGAAATAGATAGGAATTAACCCAGTGCAGCCAATAAGCTACTAGTTTCAGGGCTGAGACCACTCCTCCAGGGACAGATAGGCTGCTGAAAGCTCCCCACTCTCACTGGTGAACAGAGAAGCTTCCTCCGATCCAAGTAAGGATATGGGCAACACAGGAAACTATACCACAGTCCGGAATTCAGCAAAACCTGAAATCTGGACTAATCTAGTTCAGCAAAGGCAGGAAGAATTTTTGGGGTTTTTTTTGTTTGTTTTTTTTTCAGGAAACAGCAGAAAAACACACAGAAAACACTGTAAATGCTATAAACAGGCTACAGTACAAAAACGACTTAAATTGATATAAAACAAGTGCAAAAAGCAGAAGGCAAATGCAATTTAAACTTTTTAAAGCACAGATCAGTTAGAAATTCGCTTTTTAGGTGGGAAAAGGCAGTCAGAGCACAAAAACGGAGAAAAAAATACCTAAATTCTCGTGGGTCTCTCTGTTGCCTATATCACTGTGCAGGACACCACGAGGAGCTGTGCAGAGTTGTATACAATAACAAACTTTTTAAATCACAGATTCGCTAAAAAAAATGATGTTTTAGGCGGAATTAGTTAAGACAGCAAGAAAAGCAGAAAAGTGATACTTAATCACTCCAAAGTCACTCTTTTGGCTCTCTGCTGCTGTAGACTCTGCAGAACACCTGGAAGACATTTGCTGAGCGGAATACAAGCGTAAAAACTGTGCAAATGAGGTTTTTATAGCAGGGAAGTGAAAGAGATAGAAATTAGCCCAAAGTGGCCAATACTAACTTCTGGGCTGAAACCACTCCTCCAGGGACAGATAGGCTGCTCAAAGCTCCCCTCTCTCACAGGTGAACAGAGAAACTTCCTTCTATCCAAGTAAGGTAATGGCAACACAGAAACTTGTAACACAGCCCTGGATTCAGCAATAACCTGAAAACTGGACTATACTAGTTCAGAAAGGTGGGAAACAAGTATATATATATTTTTTCAGAAAATAGAGCAGATACAATCAAAATTAGCCCAAAAAGGCCAATAAACTACTAACTTCTGGGCTGAAACCACTCCTCCAGGGACAGATAACCTGCTCAAAGCTCCCCTCTCTCACAGGTGAACAGAGAAACCTCCTTCTATCCAAGTAAGGTATGGCAACACAGAAACTTGTAACACAGCCCTGGATTCAGCAGTAACATGAAAACTGGGCTATACTACTTCAGAAAGGCGAGAAACAAGTATATATATATATATATATATATATATATATATATATATATATATATATATATATATTTATTTCCAGAAAATAGAGCAGATACAATCAAAACAACACTTTACCCAATTAACCAGTTAAAAAGCTTAAAACTGAGCCCTGTTCCAGCAGTGTATAATCAGACAAGTTCTAACTGCACAGTCCTGCCACTAGGGTACAGAGAAGCCTTCTCCAAAAAAAGACGGCCTGGATCAGTGCACAAGTTATACAAACAAAGCTAGATCCAGCCGGCCTGAATCTAGTCTATCACAGAAAAAGTTCCTTTGAAAATAAAACGGCACTCACATTACACCTTCACATGTAAAAGTTCTTTTAAACGGCACTCCGTTTATATTGCTGCCCAAATATACGTTCCGTTGAAACAATGAAACAAAATTACACCTTCACGTGTAAAGTTCCTTTAAGCGACACTCCGGTTATTTGCTGTCCAAATGTACATTCAATTAAACTGATAAAAACAAACTACTTGTAAAAGGAAACTTTATTAAAACCATAAAGTTAAGCGCTTTTCGTCCCACAGGTTGTGGGACTTCTTCAGACAAACAGAACTTCTACAACTAGAAGATTTTAAATTCTCTCATTGGCGCCAAACTATGAGCGCCGTTGCTAGGTAACTAACAACATTTGTTTAATACAACTCAATAATACGATCAATGTTCTTGTTATTATTTGTCCTTTTTTAACATATTCATAAACAGTTCATTAGGAGCAATAAATCCTAATATTTACAATTAACTAAAACAAGCATATTGTCACAAACTCTCCGTTGTTAAAGTAAATGAATCCTAAAATAAATAATTACAAAAAGAACCATTTATCATGAAACACTTAACCAACCCATTGATTAATAAATATACAATAAATGCATCCAATAAGTACCCTTGACAATCTGCGCAGTTCTAAAATGTAAATATAGGACTATGATAAACATTAAAACTAATCGTTTAGCCCTAATCATTATGTTAAATACACGTATATATCTAAAATCATGTATAGTGTATAATTCTCGAATGCTGATGACTGATATAAAAATTGATACTATAGTAACTGTTGGCGTATATTAAATAGTTGTGACCTAATCAATTATAAAAACGTAGGTAGGGCACACTTATAAATCTATTTAACATCCCCGTCTTCCTTTTACTAATATAAAACCCACTGGAACTATGTATATGTATAACATATAAATGTGTGTGCAATAATAGTATGTTATTTGTTCACACACTAAATAACTAAATAAATTAATAATATCTAACCACGTGTCTAGTAAACCAATCAACTGCGTTTACTATTACAAAATTAGGACAAAGCTCATAACCACCAGGAATATCACAGGTATATAATATAGGCAACATGTAAACTAAACCTCTAAATCATAAAATTAAGTCTGGACATATTATAAACAAACAGAATATCAGCGACGCAAACTCTTTAACTTTAAAATGGGGTACAATGAAATTGTTTCATTCAGTCCAGGAGGGGCATTAGCGAAACAACGCTTCTGCCAATACAATTCTAGTACTTCTAAAAGTACTTGATGAGGTCCTTCACGACTGTCTGGTATTATAGTATCAACTGCTTTAAACAAAAAAGTGTGGTTAATGTTTTCAATAACATGCTTAGCCAGTGCATTATCTGTTTTCTTTTTCCTAATTGCATACAGGTGTTCGTATATTCGCTCACGTAATTTCCTATCAGTCTTGCCAAAATGAAATGCAGGGCATAGTTGACACTAAGCGAGATATACGACTCCTGTTGATGAACAATTGAATTTGTGTTTGACATGATACGTGACATTCTTGATAATAAAACTTTCTCCTGTATTGATGTATGAACAATATTTATACACATTACATTGGAACATACCCACCCGCCATGACAATGTGCTGATGTTGCTTTGCATAATTTGTTTAAGGTTTTTCCCTTTTTTCCAAACTATTTTTGGTTTAGATGGAAGTTTTTTGCTAATAACATTGTCGTTGGTAATAATGTTCCAATTTTTGTTCTTGATCAAGGAAATGATGTCACTGTCTACACTAAAAGGAGTAATAAAAGCTAATTTTACTGATACAGGTTCAATGTTACTCACAATAACTGACTGTTGTAAAATAGAATTGAGAATAGGTTGGTATATACCCATCTCTCTTTTGGTGGTAACTTCATGAATCAACTCATCTATAAGCTGTTTAGGGTAACCTCTACTCGTAAACATAGTTCCTAACAATTTACATTCCTTGTAAAAGTCTTCGTTTCTAGAGACCATTCGAGCTGCACGCACTAGTTGACTTTTAATCACAGATTTCTTCTGATAAGAGGGGTGATTACTACTGTAATGTAGAAGAGTATTAGAATACGTTTCTTTTCTATGTATGTTAGCATAAAACATCTTGTTGGTTGAATCTTTCCATAAATCAACATCCAAATAACTGATCTTGTCACTGCTATATGTAGATGTGAAGGCTAGAAAGTCAGAACTAGAACTGAATAATGATACCAGTTCGATTGCTGAATTTTCATTACCTTCTAATAGAATAAAAATGTCGTCCAAAAAACGTGTATAATATTTAATCTTATTCATGATGTTAAAGTTTCTACTTGCTAGTTCTTGTTCCTAATAGGCCATAACCAGATTTGCAAAACTAATTCCGCATGGCGACCCCATGGCTATGCCTATTTTTTGCAAGTAAATGTTGTTATCAAAAGTGAAAAAATTATAGGACAAAACCATTTCTAACATTTCCTCTATTAGTTTCACTTCAGTCAGAGGGGCATCATGTTTCCTTAAAATAAAACTCACATATTCTATGTCTTCAATGTGTGGTATACAAGTATATAGATCTTTTACATCTATAGTTAAAAAATTTAAGTGGATCATTAAACTCAACATTGTTAATATGATGTAAGAACGACCACAAGTCTTTACATATAGCTTTTTCTTTGGATACATATTTTTTCAAGATTGTATCTATCATTTTAACACAAGGATAAGTCATGCTATTACGTGCATCAACTAATGGTCTCATAGGTGGATTGGTCAAGGATTTATGTATCTAGGTATACCAAAGAGGATGAGTATTCTAGGTGTAAGCATAGTTAGGTAATTTAAGGTGGTCAAGTCAATCCTTCCTTCAATAAAAAAATCATTGAATGTAGATTTTAGAATGTGGTATGCTTGGTTTAGCTCATTCTTAGATGATAATTGGTATGCTGTGTTAAGTGTACACAACATTTTCTCCACATAATGTTGTTGGGTCATTATGACCAAACCACCCCCTTTCTCAAGTTGTAAAAATCTAACACTAGTTTCTTTTAATGACTGCAAGGATATCCTTTCAATATTGGTAATGTTATAACTTGTCATATTCTGCATATTTGAATGTAACATGTTTCTGAAATCATTCTTACACATTTGTTCAAATAAAATCAGTACAGGATGCATAGGTGGTATGAATGTGCTAGAAATATGTAGATTGTTAGTTTGTACATTTTCACTACCAAAATACATGCTCAAGTTCAATTTTCTTAAAAATAATTTAAGGTCAACAATGGTTTTGACCAAATTAGCTCGGTTGGTAGGAACAAAGGTAGAGCCACGAGCCAATAGCTTAATCACATCAGGTTCTACATTAACTGAAGTAAAGTTAAAAATTTTAAAGTCTTTAGTTGAATTGTAAAGGATAGTTAGTTGGTTAGAAACATCAACACTTACCTCCCCCTCCTTCCTCGAGTATTGTAGTTGTTCCTGTTCACATAATTGTTGCTGTAGTAGGTGGTTTTCCTTAAGTTGTAATGCGAGGCCCCCATCCGAAAATTTGATGATCTTTGGGGGGTTCCTACTTGCATCATACCACCAGAAACATTGTTTTCATTAGTTTGGTGAGGCACCAAGTTAGAACTATTACTGGTACCATTGTCCAAAATGTCATTAGTCCCAAAGTCACTTTCTTCGATGTTATTATCCTGATGAGTAACCATTGGGTCTAGATTACTTTTAACCTGGGAGGGGGGAGGTTTCGGATACGCTGTTCCGCTACTGTATGCCACTCTGTCTCTATTCAATTTCTTGTACTTCCCTTCCTTGATTTTGTTAATGTACTGGTCAATACTCAAAAAAATTCTGTCATAGTCATACTGGTAACGAACAAAGTTAGTGTGTTGTTGAATCATCTCATTCAAACTTGTTGCTGCCTGCATGATTTCTATGGCTTGTAATTCATAATGTTTACATATCATCTGTAATAATTTACAGCCATGTTTATTAAACAATTTAATCAATTCTTGGTGAAAACATGAACCATCCACTAATCCAGTGGGGTATTGCCAAGTACTTAAAGGGAGTATAAGAGGGTGTAGTTCTTTAGTTTATTAGTACTTACTTATAAGATTACTTATACTAGCAACTGCAGGGCTTTAGAATGAAAATAGAGTGCTTACCTTGAGATTTAGAACAGTTCTAAGGGAAAAAGTGAAGAGCAGACTTTGTGGAGCCGGGAATAGTTTAAACCCATTTAAGCAGCGCTGCCCGATGCTGCGCTATGCGCAAAATCGTGCAAAACAGCGCAAATGCGGGTTCTAAAGCAGGGAAACTGAAATAGATAGGAATTGACCCAGTGCAGCCAATAAGCTACTAGTTTCAGGGCTGAGACCACTCCTCCAGGGACAGATAGGCTGCTGAAAGCTCCCCACTCTCACTGGTGAACAGAGAAGCTTCCTCCTATCCAAGTAAGGATATGGGCAACACAGGAAACTATACCACAGTCCGGAATTCAGCAAAACCTGAAATCTTGACTAATCTTGTTCAGCAAAGGCAGGAAAAGAGAATTTTTTGGGGGGTTTTTTCTTTGTTTTTTTCAGGAAACAGCAGAAAAACACACAGAAAACACTGTAAATGCTATAAACAGGCTACAGTACAAAAACAACTTAAATTGATATAAAACAAGTGCAAAAACTGCAAAAAGCAGAAGGCAAATGCAATTTAAACTTTTTAAAGCACAGATCAGTTAGAAATTTGCTTTTTAGGCGGGAAAAGGCAGTCAGAGCAAAAAAACAGAGAAAAAAATACTTAAATCTGGAAAAGTCTCTCTTGGGTCTCTCTGTTGCCTATATCACTCTGCAGGACACCACGAGGAGCTGTGCGGAGTTGTATACAATAACAAACTTTTTAAATCACAGATTCGCTACAAAAAATGGCGTTTTAGGTGGAATTAGTTAAGACAGCAAGAAAAGCAGAAAAGTGATAATCACTCCAAAGTCACTCTTTTGGCTCTCTGCTGCTGTAGACTCTGCAGAACACATGGAAGGCACTTGCTGAGCGGAATACAAGCGTAAAAACTGTGCAAATGAGGTTTTTATAGCAGGGAAGTGAAAGAGATAGAAATTAGCCCAAAGTGGCCAATAAACTACTAACTTCTGGGCTGAAACCACTCCTCCAGGGACAGATAGGCTGCTCAAAGCTCCCCTCTCTCACAGGTGAACAGAGAAACTTCCTTCTATCCAAGTAAGGTAATGGCAACACAGAAACTTGGAACACAGCCCTGGATTCAGCAATAACCTGAAAACTGGACTATACTAGTTCAGAAAGGTGGGAAACAAGTATATATATATTTTTCAGGAAATAGAGCAGATACAATTAAAATTAGCCCAAAAAGGCCAATAAACTACTAATTTCTGGGCTGAAACCACTCCTCCAGGGACAGATAACCTGCTCAAAGCTCCCCTCTCTCACAGGTGAACAGAGAAACTTCCTTCTATCCAAGTAAGGTATGGCAACACAGAAACTTGTAACACAGCCCTGGATTCAGCAGTAACATGAAAACTGGGTATACTAGTTCAGAAAGGCGAGAAACAAGTATATATATATATATATATATATATATATATATATATATATATATATATATATTTCCAGAAAATAGAGCAGATACAATCAAAACAACACTTTACCCAATTAACCAGTTAAAAAGCTTAAAACTGAGCCCTGTTCCAGCAGTCTGCAATCAGACAAGTTCTAACTGCACAGTCCTGCCACTAGGGTACAGAGAAGCCTTCTCCAAAAAATACGGCCTGGATCAGTGCACAAGTTATACAAACAAAGCTAGATCCAGCCGGCCTGAATCTAGTCTATCACAGAAAAAGTTCCTTTGAAAATAAAACGGCACTCACATTACACCTTCACATGTAAAAGTTCTTTTAAACGGCACTCCGTTTATATTGCTGCCCAAATATACGTTCAGTTGAAACAATGAAACAAAATTACACCTTCACGTTTAAAGTTCCTTTAAGCGACACTCCGGTTATTTGCTGTCCAAATGTACATTCAGTTAAACTGATAAAAACAAACTACTTGTAAAAAAGAGAAGCAGAAACTTTATTAAAACCATAAAGTTAAGCGCTTTTCGTCCCACAGGTTGTGGGACTTCTTCAGACAAACTGAACTTCTGCAACTAGAAGATTTTAAATTCTCTCATTGGCGCCAAACTATGAGCGCCTTTGCTAGGTAACTAACAACATTTGTTTAATACAACTCAATAATACGATCAATGTTCTTGTTATTATTTGTCCTTTTTTAACATATTCATAAACAGTTCATTAGGAGCAATAAATCCTAATATTTACAATTAACTAAAACAAGCATATTGTCACAAACTCTCCGTTGTTAAAGTAAATGAATCCTAAAATAAATAATTACAAAAAGAACCATTTATCGTGAAACACTTAACCAACCCATTGATTAATAAATATACAATAAATGCATCCAATAAGTACCCTTGACAATCTGCGCAGTTCTAAAATGTAAATATAGGACTATGATAAACATTAAAACTAATCGTTTAGCCCTAATCATTATGTTAAATACACGTATATATCTAAAATCATGTATAGTGTATAATTCTCGAATGCTGATGACTGATATAAAAATTGATACTATAGTAACTGTTGGCATATATTAAATAGTTGTGACCTAATCAATTATAAAAACGTAGGTAGGTCACACTTATAAATCTATTTAACATCCCCGTCTTCCTTTTACTAATATAAAACCCACTGGAACTATGTATATGTATAACATATAAATGTGTGTGCAATAATAGTATGTTATCATTTGTTCACACACTAAATAACTAAATAAATGAATAATATCTAACCATGTGTCTAGTAAACCAATCAACTGCGTTTACTATTACAAAATTAGGACAAAGCTCATAACCACCAGGAATATCACAGGTATATAATATAGGCAACATGTAAACTAAAACTCTAAATCATAAAATTAAGTCTGGACATATTATAAACAAACAGAATATCAGCGACGCAAACTCTTTAACTTCAAAATGGGGTACAATGAAATTGTTTCATTCAGTCCAGGAGGGGCATTAACGAAACAACGTATCTGCCAGTGCAATTCTAGTACTTCTAAAAGTACTTGATGAGGTCCTTCACGACTGTCTGGTATTATAGTATCAACTGCTTTAAACAAAAAAGTGTGGTTAATGTTTTCAGTAACATGCTTAGCCAGTGCATTATCTGTTTTCTTTTTCCTAATTGCATACAAGTGTTCGTATATTCGCTCACGTAATTTCCTATCAGTCTTGCCAAAATTAAATGCAGGGCATAGTTGAAACTGAGCGAGATATACGACTCCTGTTGATGAACAATTGAATTTGTGTTTGACATGATACGTGACATTCCTGATAATAAAACTTTCTCCTGTATTGATGTATGAACAATATTTATACACATTACATTGGAACATACCCACCCGTCATGACAATGTGCTGATGTTGCTTTGCATAATTTGTTTAAGGTTTTTCCCTTTTTTCCAAACTATTTTTGGTTTAGATGGAAGTTTTTTGCTAATAACATTGTCGTTGGTAATAATGTTCCAATTTTTGTTCATGATCAAGGAAATGATGTCACTGTCTACACTAAAAGGAGTAATAAAAGCTAATTTTACTGATACAGGTTCAATGTTACTTACAATAACTGACTGTTGTAAAATAGAATTGGGAATAGGTTGGTATATACCCATCTCTCTTTTGGTGGTAACTTCATGAGTCAACTCATCTATAAGCTGCTTAGGGTAACTTCTACTCGTAAACATAGTTCCTAACAATTTACATTCCTTGTAAAAGTCTTCGTTTCTAGAGACCATTCGAGCTGCACGCACTAGTTGACCTTTAATCACAGATTTCTTCTGATAAGAGGGGTGATTACTACTGTAATGTAGAAGAGTATTAGAATACGTTTCTTTTCTATGTATGTTAGCATAAAACATCTTGTTGGTTGAATCTTTCCGTAAATCAACATCCAAATAACTGATCTTGTCACTGTTATATGTAGATGTGAAGGCTAGAAAGTCAGAACTAGAACTGAATAATGATACCAGTTCGATTGCTGAATTTTCAATACCTTCTAATAGAATAAAAATGTCGTCCAAAAAACGTGTATAATATTTAATCTTATTCATGATGTTAAAGTTTCTACTTGCTAGTTCTTGTTCCTAATAGGCCATAACCAGGTTCGCAAAACTAGTTCCGCGTGGCGACCCCATGGCTATGCCTACTTTTTGCAAGTAAATGTTGTTATCAAAAGTGAAAACATTATAGGACAAAATCATTTCAAACATTTCCTCTATTAGTTTCACTTCAGTCGGAGGGGCATCATGTTTCCTTAAAATAAAACTCACATATTCTATGCCTTCAATGTGTGGTATACAAGTATATAGATCTTTTACGTCTATAGTTAAAAAATTAAGTGTATCATTAAACTCAACATTGTTAATATGATGTAAGAACGACCACGAGTCTTTACATATAGCTTTTTCTTTGGATACATATTTTTTCAAGATTGTATCTTTCATTTTAACACAAGGATAGGTCATGCTATTACGTGCATCAACTAATGGTCTCATAGGTGGATTGGTCAAGGATTTATGTATCTTAGGTATACCAAAGAGGATGAGTATTCTAGGTGTAAGCATAGTTAGGTAATTTAAGGTGGTCAAGTCAATCCTTCCTTCAATAAAAAAATCATTGAATGTAGATTTTAGAATGTGGTATGCTTGGTTTAGTTCATTCTTTGATGATAATTGGTATGCTGCGTTGTTAAGTGTACACAACATTTTCTCCACATAATGTTGTTGGGTCATTATGACCAAACCACCCCCTTTATCAGGTTGTAAAAATCTAACACCAGTTTCTTTCAATGACTGCAAGGATATCCTTTCAGTATTGGTAATGTTAGAACTTGACATATTCTGCATATTTGAATGTAACATGTTTCTGAAATCATTCTCACACATTTGTTCAAATAAAATCAGTACAGGATGCATAGGTGGTATGAATGTGCTAGAAAAATGTAGATTGTTAGTTTGTACATTTTCACTACCAAAATACATGCTCAAGTTCAATTTTCTTAAAAATAATTTAAGGTCAACAATGGTTTTGACCAAATTAGCTCGGTTGGTAGGAACAAAAGTAGAGCCACGAGCCAATAGCTTAATCACATCAGGTTCTGCATTAACTGAAGTAAAGTTAAAAATGTTAAAGTCTTTAGTTGAATTGTAAAGGATAGTTAGTTGGTTAGAAACATCAACACTTACCTCCCCCTCCTCCCTCGAGTATTGTAGTTGTTCCTGTTCACATAATTGTTGCTGTAGTAGGTGGTTTTCCTTAAGTTGTAATGCGAGGCCCCCATCCAAAAATGTGATGATCTTTGGGGGGTTCCTACTTGCATCATACCACCAGAAACATTGTTTTCATTAGTTTGGTGAGGCACCAAGTTAGAACTATTACTGGTACCACTGTCCAAAATGTCATTAGTCCCAAAGTCACTTTCTTCGATGTTATTATCCTGATGAGTAACCATTGGGTCTAGATTACTTTTAACCTGGGAGGGGGGAGGTTTCGACTACGCTGTTCCGTTACTATATGCCACTCTATCTCTATTCAATTTCTTGTACTTCCCTTCCTTGATTTTGTTAATGTACTGGTCAATACTCAAAAAAAATTCTGTCATAGTTATACTGGTAACGAACAAAGTTAGTGTGTTGTTGAATCGTCTCATTCAAACTTGTTGCTGCCTGCATGATTTCTGTGGCCTGTAATTCATAATGTTTACATATCATCTGTAATAATTCACAGCCATGTTTATTAAACAATTTAATCAATTCTTGGTGAAAACATGAACCATCCACTAATCCAGTGGGGTATTGCCACGAGCGTAAACCTTTAGGTACTATACCCTCACTGAGACACTCACGAAAATATTCTATTTCTATACGCAACTTCTTATATTTAACTAAATGTTGGTCAAATTGCTTAAGTAACAAAGAAATGTCTGTAGGATCCTTGGTCGGTTGCCCCCTGGTATCACTGCTAGTTGGAGTTTGAAATGTAAGTGGTTCCGATAACCATTCGGTCAAATTGGGTGCTCCAATAAGCCCTTTGGATCGGTGACAGCTGTTGGTAAAACTGTTACTTTCAGTTGCATTCTGTTTGTCCACTCTTGGACTTCTTGTTGAATTTAAAGTTGTTCCGAATATATTTGGTGGATTGGAATTGTTTTCAGCAATCGTAGTATTTGTTGCTACGTTGTCACTGCAAACAGTAAGTAATATCGTACCCTGACTATTATGGTTGCAAAGGGCATCCACTTTTTTAGTGAGTGCCTCCACTTGTTTGGTGAGAGTTTCAAACAAATGCAATATGAGAGTGCTCTGGATATGTTGCTCATTTAATGCAGGAATTGTACTTGGTGCCGTGTCTTCAGCCACGACAAACTGACCAAACAGTGAAAACTGAAAAACTGTTGTAAAAACAACGAACTGACCACACTGGCTCCAAGAAATGAACAGTCCTTCACAGAAAAAGTTCCTTTGAAAATAAAACGGCACTCATATTACACCTTCACATGTGAAAGTTCTTTTAAACGGCACTCCGTTTATATTGCTGCCCAAATATACGTTCAGTTGAAACAATGAAACAAAATTACACCTTCATGTGTAAAGTTCCTTTAAGCAACACTCCGGTTATTTGCTGTCCAAATGTACGTTCAATTAAACTGATAAAAACAAACTACTTGTAAAAAAAGAGAAGCAGAAACTTTATTAAAACCATAAAGTTAAGCGCTTTTCATCCCACAGGTTGTGGGACTTCTTCAGACAAACAGAACTTCTGCAACTAGAAGATTTTAAATTCTAAAGGTTTACGCTTATGGCAATACCCCACTGAATTAGTGGATGGTTCATGTTTTCACCAAGAATTGATTAAATTGTTTAATAAACATGGTTGTGAATTATTAGAGATGATATGTAAACATTATGAATTACAGGCCACAGAAATCATGCAGGCAGCAACAAGTTTGAATGAGACGATTCAACAACACACTAACTTTGTTCGTTACCAGTATAACTATGACAGAATTTTTTTGAGTACTGACCAGTACATTAACAAAATCAAGGAAGGGAAGTACAAGAAATTGAATAGAGATAGAGTGGCGTATAGTAGCGGAACAGCGTATCCGAAACCTCCCCCCTCCCAGGTTAAAAGTAATCTAGACCCAATTATTACTCATCAGGATAATAACATCGAAGAAAGTGACTTTGGGACTAATGACATTTTGGACAATGGTACCAGTAATAGTTCTAACTTGGTGCCTCACCAAACTAATGAAAACAATGTTTCTGGTGGTATGATGCAAGTAGGAACCCCCCCAAAGATCATCAAATTTTCGGATGGGGGCCATGCATTACAACTTAAGGAAAACCACCTACTACAGCAACAATTATGTGAACAGGAACAACTACAATACTCGAGGGAAGAGGGGGAGGTAAGTGTTGATGTTTCTAACCAACTAACTATCCTTTACAATTCAACTAAAGACTTTAAAATTTTTAACTTCACTTCAGTTAATGTAGAACCTGATGTGATTAAGCTATTGGCTCGTGGCTCTACCTTTGTTCCTACCAACTGAGCTAATTTGGTCAAAACCATTGTTGACCTTAAATTATTTTTAAGAAAATTGAACTTGAGCATGTATTTTGGTAGTGAAAATGTACAAACTAAGAATTTACATATTTCTAGCACATTCATACCACCTATGCATCCTGTACTGATTTTATTTGAACAAATGTGTGAGAATGATTTCAGAAACATGTTACATTCAAATATGCAGAATATGACAAGTTATAACATTACCAATATTGAAAGGATATCCTTGCAGTCATTAAAAGAAACTAGTGTTAGATTTTTACAACTTGATAAAGGGGGTGGTTTGGTCATAATGACCCAACAACATTATGTGGAGAAAATGTTGTGTACACTTAACGCAGCATACCAATTATCATCCAAGAATGAACTAAACCAAGCATACCACATTCTAAAATCTACATTCAGTGATTTTTTTTATTGAAGGAAGGATTGACTTGACCACCTTAAATTACCTAACTATGCTTACACCTAGAATACCCATCCTCTTTGGTATACCTAAGATACATAAATCCTTGACCAATCCACCTATGAGACCATTAGTTGATGCACGTAATAGCATGACTTATCCTTGTGCTAAAATGATATACAGTCTTGAAAAAATATGTATCCAAAGAAAAAGCTATATGTAAAGACTTGTGGTCGTTCTTACATCATATTAACAATGTTGAGTTTAATGATACACTTAATTTTTTTAACTATAGATGTAAAAGATATATACACTTGTATACCACACTTTGAAGGCATAGAATATGTGAGTTTTATTTTAAGGAAACATGATGCCCCTCCGAATGAAGTGAAACTAATAGAGGAAATGTTAGAAATGGTTTTGTCCTATAATTTTTTCACTTTTGATAACATTTACTTGCAAAAAATAGGCGTAGCCATGGGGTCGCCATGCGGAGCTAGTTTTGCGAACCTGGTTATGGCCTATTAGGAACAAGAACTAGCAAGTAGAAACTTTAACATCATGAATAAGATTAAATATTATACACGTTTTTTGGACGACATTTTTATTCTATTAGAAGGTAATGAAAATTCAGCAATCGAACTGGTATTATTATTCAATTCTAGTTCTGACTTTCTAGCCTTCACATCTACATATAGCAGTGACAAGATCAGTTATTTGGATGTTGATTTACGGAAAGATTCAACCAACAAGATGTTTTATGCTAACATACATAGAAAAGAAACGTATTCTAATACTCTTCTACATTACAGTAGTAATCACCCCTCTTATCAGAAGAAATCTGTGATTAAAGGTCAACTAGTGCGTACAGCTCGAATGGTCTCTAGAAACGAAGACTTTTACAAGGAATGTAAATTGTTAGGAACTATGTTTACGAGTAGAGGTTACCCTAAACAGCTTATAGATGAGTTGATTCATGAAGTTACCACCGAAAGAGAGATGGGTATATACCAACCTATTCTCAATGCTATTTTACAACAGTCAGTTATTGTGAGTAACATTGAACCTGTATCAGTAAAATTAGCTTTCATTACTCCTTTTAGTGTAGACAGTGACAACATTTCCTTGATCATGAACAAAAATTGGAACATTATTACCAACGACAATGTTATTAGCAAAAAACTTCCATCTAAACCAAAAATAGTTTGGAAAAAAGGGAAAAACCTTAAACAAATTATGCAAAGCAACATCAGCACATTGTCATGGCGGGTGGGTATGTTCCAATGTAATATGTGTAAATATTGTTCATACATCAATACAGGAGAAAGTTTTATCATCAGGAATGTCACGTATCATGTCAAACACAAATTCAATTGTTCATCAACAGGAGTCGTATATCTCGCTCAGTGTCAACTATGCCCTGCATTTTATTTTGGCAAGACTGATAGGAAATTACGTGAGCGAATATACGAACACCTGTATGCAATTAGGAAAAAGAAAACAGATAATGCACTGGCTAAGCATGTTATTGAAAACATTAACCACACTTTTTTGTTTAAAGCAGTTGATACTATAATACCAGACAGTCGTGAAGGACCTCATCAAGTACTTTTAGAAGTACTAGAATTGTATTGGCAGATGCATTGTTTCGCTAATGCCCCTCCTGGACTGAATGAAACAATTTCATTGTACCCCATTTTAAAGTAAAAGAGTTTGCGTCGCTGATATTCTGTCTGTTTATAATATGTCCAGACTTAATTTTATGATTTAGAGTTTTAGTTTACATGTTGCCTATATTATATACCTGTGATATCCCTGGTGGTTATGAGCTTTGTCCTAATTTTGTAATAGTAAACGCAGTTGGTTGGTTTACTAGACATGTGGTTAGATATTATTAATTTATTTAGTTATTTAGTGTGTGAACAAATAACATACTGTTATTGCACACGCATTTATATGTTATACATATACATAGTTCCATTGGGTTTTATATTAGTAAAAGGAAGACGGGGATGTTAAATAGATTTATAAGTGTGACCTACCTACGTTTTTATAATTGATTATGTCACAACTATTTAATATACGCCAACAGTTACCATAGTATCAATTTTTATATCAGTCATCAGCATTCGAGAATTATACACTATACATGATTTTAGATATATACGTGTATTTAACATAATGATTAGGGCTAAACGATTTGTTTTAATGTTTATCATAGTCCTATATTTACATTTTAGAACTGCGCAGATTGTCAAGGGTACTTATTGGATGCATTTATTGTATATTTATTAATCAATGGGTTGGTTAAGTGTTTTACGATAAATGGTTCTTTTTGTAATTATTTTAGGATTCATTTACTTTAACAACGGAGAGTTTGTGACAATATGCTTGTTTTAGTTAATTGTAAATATTAGGATTTATTGCTCCTAATGAACTGTTTATGAATATGTTAAAAAATGGCAAATAATAACAAGAACATTGATTGTATTATTGAGTTGTATTAAACAAATGTTGTTAGTTACCTAGCAAAGGCGCTCATAGTTTGGCGCCAATGAGAGAATTTAAAATCTTCTAGTTGCAGAAGTTCTGTTTGTCTGAAGAAGTCCCACAACCTGTGGGACGAAAAGTGCTTAACTTTATGGTTTTAATAAAGTTTCTGCTTCTCTTTTTTACAAGTAGTTTGTTTTTATCAGTTTAATTGAACGTACATTTGGACAGCAAATAACCGGAGTGTCGCTTAAAGGAACTTTACACATGAAGGTGTAATTTTGTTTCATTGTTTCAACTGAACGTATATTTGGGCAGCAATATAAACGGAGTGCCGTTTAAAAGAACTTTTACATGTGAAGGTGTAATGTGAGTGCTGTTTTATTTTCAAAGGAACTTTTTCTGTGAAGGACTGTTCATTTCTTGGAGCCAGTGTGGTCAGTTTGTTGTTTTTACAACAGTTTTTCAGTTTTCATTGTTTGAATCTAGTCTATGTTACAGCAAACAAGGCATACTGATTTCAGAAAGAAACAGTTCAAGTAAGCATGCGCAATAAGCCTTTAACCAGAAATTCCCAGCTCAGAAGGGCAGAATCTAGCCTCTCCTCCCACAAGAGTGCAGACCACAAACCTTCTTAATGTAAAATAACTGGCCTGAAGTCCAAGTCCTTAACCCAGAACTAATACACTTTTAGAATAACAGACACTGAGCCTTCAATCAGCAGTTCCCAACTTAGAAGGATGTACGCTACATGTCCTGCCATAACAGTGCAGACCACAAACCTTCTTAATGTAAAACAACTGGTTTGAAGCCCAAGTGCTTAAACCAAGGGCCTTAGAATAACAGTTACAATTTAATCAGGCTACTAACAAGCAGTAATAAAGGCAGCAGAATAAATTCAACTGAGTACTTTAAAAAAGAGGCAAAAGCAAAATAAGGTAATAAAGTAGGAAGAAACACAAATACAGTAAGGCAGATGAAGTGCAAATTTTTTATTTTTTTTGAGATGGAGGAAACAGAGCAGATTAAGATACTATAGGGGAATGCCCTTCCCAAGTGCTCTCCCTGTACTCCGCAGAGGAGATGGGACTGGTAGGAGTATCCAAAATCAAAATATGATCTCACTGTACTCAGTTGAGTGAGCAAATGAGCTGGTCCAGGAGGAGTGTGGAAAAAGAGATTTACAGCAGGGGTGGGCAATTTCAAAGCCACCAAGATTAACACCACAACAAGAAACAGGGATGGGGGGGGAACTAACTGCAGAGAGACAGAGACATAATATTTACTGAATCTAAGACCCACAATATTTACTCAAATCTTAAATAAGTGCAGAAAAATATACTTAAATCAACTTGTGTTCAGTTGATATATGCAGACAAGTCTCAGTAGCCAGCAGCTTGATTTAAAATGATTACTAGAAATGTAACCAACACAGATTTTAATGCTAGCAGAAACCCCCAAGCTAACTAACACTAACAAAGGAATTTCAAAGCAGTCTAACAACTTTCAGTGAGCTCAGGTGGCTAACTGCAGAGATTCAGAGACACAATATTTACTGAATCCAAGACACACAATATTTACTCACTCAAATCTTAAATAAGTGCAGAAAAATATACTTAAATCAACTTGCGTTCAGTTGATATATGCAGACAAGTCTCAGTAGCCAGCAACCCGATTTAAAGTGATTACTAGAAATGTAACCAACACAGATTTTAATGCTAACAGAAACCCCCAAGCTAACTAACACTAACAAAGGAATTTCAAAGCAGTCTAACCACTTTCAGTGAGCTCAGGTGGCTAACTGCAGAGATTCAGAGAGACAATATTTACTGAATCCAAGACACACAATATTTACTCATTCAAATCTTAAATAAGTGCAGAAAAATATACTTAAATTAACTTGTGTTCAGTTGATATATGCAGACAAGTCTCAGTAGCCAGCAACTCGATTTAAAATGATTACTAGAGCAGATCTGGACACCACCACCGCCCTGGTCAGATTGCCTCAAGAACGAGTAATCTCTTTACAAAACCAAGTATCCCTTTTGTTGATGGAAAAGAAAGTCCCTGCATTCCAAGTTCTGAAGCTGTTAGGCACCATGGCAGTGACTCTCATAGCGGTTCCTCTGGGATGCATGCACATGAGGATACTTCAGTGGTTACTCTTCACACAGTGGTCTTATCAACAACTTCCAATGTCACACAAGATCCTGCTGACAAATACTTGCAAAAAGAACCTCCTTTGGTGGTTGAACAGCCACCAAGTTACTGTAGTTTGTCCGTTTGTACTCCCCCCTCCAACAGCCACAGTGACCACGGATGCTTCCCTGATAGGGTGGGGGGGGGCCTGTGTCAGGGAAGAACTGTCCAAGGTACTTGTTCAGAGATGGAATCCAGTTTGCACATCAATGTCTTGGAGTTGAGTGCGGTGTTCCTAGCGTTGCAACACTTTCACAACTCTCTACCTCAAGAGACGATTGCAATACAGACAGACAACATGTCGGTAGTCTGGTACATCAACAAGCAAGGGGGAACCAGACCTTACCCCTTATGCTGAGAGGCCCTCAGAATTTGGCAGTGGGCTGTATCCACCGGGCGCTTCCTGATAGCAACACACATCCCGGGGTCATTCAACGTGATAGCGGACAAATTGAGCAGAGCCATTCTATTGCCTCATGAGTGGTCCCTCAAAGAATGAGTGGCGGAAAGGATATTCCGCAAATGGGGCCAGCCTTGCTGCGACCTTTTTGCATCCTCGATGAATGCCAAATGCAGAAGCTACTTTGCCCTGTACCCTCCACCGGGGGATATCCCAAGGTTCGCACTCGTACACACTTAGCCCTCGGGTCTCCTATATGCCTTTCCTCCATCCCCACTGATCCCCAAATTTTTACGGAAAGCCAAAATCCTGGGAAGGACTGTTATTCTGATAGCCCCGTTTTGGCCTCGGCAGATATGGTTCCCCTTCCTTCAACAATACCAAGTGGAAGAACCTTGGGTTCTGGACCCAGTGCCAGACCTTCTGACTCATTTGTCTGGAGTTCTTCACCCCTCTCTTGTATCCCTCAAACTGACAGCTTGGCTGCTCCACTTCCCAACCTAGCCAGGTTTCATGATTTGTCTCCCGCGGTTCAGCATATTCTGGTTTCCTCGCATAAAGTCTCCACCAGGAAACTATATAACAGTAAATGGAAATGATTTGGTCATTGGGCTTCTCAACATGGTATTGATCCCTTTATCACCCCTATTCATAGCATTCTGGAATTTTTGACTTCACTTTTCCACGGTGGTGTGGCAGCCACTACTATAAGGGTTCAATTGGCTGCCATATCTAATGTCCATGTGGGATGCAGAGGTTCTAACATTATGTCCCGCAAATTATGTAAAGCCTTTTTGAAAGGGACTCATCACCTTCGAACCCCTATCAGACATCCAATTACTCCCTGGAATCTAAATTTGGTGCCGTCTCAACTCATGCTTCCCCCTTTTGAGCTCACATCTTCTTGTCCGTTGAAGTTCCTTTCTGGGAAGACAATTTTCTTAGTGGCCATTACTTTGGCGCGTAAAGTTTCTGAACTTCAAGCACTCTCTGTTAGGCCCCCATATTTGGTCTTTCACCCTGACAGGGTGTCTCTTAAGAACAAATCCATCCTTTCTCCCGAAGGTCTGTTCTGAAGCGAACTTGAACCAGTCCATTGAACTTCCCACTTTTTTCAGGCATCATGCCAGTAAATTGGAATACATGTTGCATAAGCTTGATGTTCACAGACAATTGAGATTTTATTTGGACAGAACAAAAGAATTCAGAAAATCAGATCAACTATTTGTTTCCCATGCAGACAATAAGAAGGGCCTTTCGGTATCCAAAGTTACGTTGTCCAAATTGCTTTCTGATTGTATAAAGTTTGCATATTCTTCATTCCATCAACCTTTAGAATGTGAAGTGAAAGTTCATTCTACCAGGGCTGTTTCTACATCCTTAGCTCACGCAGCTCGTTTACCTTTGAACACCATTTGTGCAGCTGCTACTTGGTCCAAACCTCATACGTTTATTACTCATTACAAAGTGGACAGGGCCTCCAGAGACAGGGCTTCCTTTGGTTCTACCATTCTCAGAAATGTACTCCCGTGAGCCGCCCAGGATTAGGGTGCTTGGGACGCTACCCACGTGTAAGAACAAATGGCAAGATTGAACAACTTCACATAAAGAAGTTATGTTCTTACCATAACGTTCCATGTGAGTTGTTCATCTCGCCTTTGTTCTTACACTCCCTCCCACCTTCCCCCTCCATGTTCTTGAAGAACGGGTATGGCTGGTGGTCTGTTTGATCTTATTAGTATCCTCTTGTCAGCCAGGTTATCTTTTAACTAATTGTAAATAGTTACTTTGTTATATTGGGTTGCTTAGTTGTGTTTCTTGCTGGGTTCAGCAAACTAGATCTGGGGTTTGGCAGCAAAGCATCATGGGATAGGGACTGTGTCTCGAGCTTCTCAGAGATCTAGAGCTTGGAAAGCTGCTGACGCGGAGCCGATGGATCGGCTCTGAAACCACGTGTAAGAACAAAGGCGAGATGAACAACTCACATGGAACGTTATGGTAAGAACATAACTTCTTTTTTTTTTCCCCTGAGCTGCAGCTGCCACAGGCTACCTCCCCAGGACTCCAGGCATGGAAGCCACAGGAACCCACTGTGCAGGGTGCCTACTCTTCTGAGTCCTCCTCAGAAGCCCCCATGGAAGAGATTGTGCAAGAGGAAGCATGTAAACTCACCTGAGGAGTCTCTTACAGAAGACTGGATTTTGATGATGGTGAAGGGTCTCCACAGTCACCTCCTGATGTCTCTTTTTGGAGACATCCTAGAAATGCTGAAAGAGAGGGGTGACTGGAAGCCCACTAATCCTTCTTTTGAGGAGTCTATGTTCCTGCAGGATTTCCGTGTCCATCCTTCTACCTCTTGGGTGACCCCGCCTGCAGACAAGCTAGTTCAGCATGCCTGGAAGAGCCCTAACTCTGTTGAGGTGATCCCTCGGACACCTGACAAAATTCTCTCCCCACCTGAGGAACACCCTCATTGGTCCAGAGGTTTACCAGTCAATGCTATGGTGGTGGCAGCGGCCACTAAAATGGACCTAGCTGAAGAGAGTCCTACTGTCCACCAGCCCAACAGGGAGTCCCAGGCCATAGACAGATTGGGGAAGCAAGTTTTTGCATCAGCAACCATTGCAATGTGGTCCCTCAACTACTTGGCACATTTTACAACGCTCCAAAGAGACTTGATTTCCGAACTCTCTGGAACGCTCGCAAGGAAGGAGTCTGATGAGGTGAGGGACAAAGTTGCCTTGCAGCTCGCAACCCTGGAATCGATCTCCAATTCGTCCATGAGGTTTCTTTCACACGCAACTGAAGGAGTGGCTAGAGCTGCGGGTTTAGGCATAGTTATGAGGCATCACGCCTGGATGTGCATTTGTGACCTCACGGACCCCTTCAAGGCTTTTTTTTTTGCATGCTCCCATTGAAGCATCCTCCCTGTTTGGCTCCAAAGTAAAGGACAGTCTCTCCAGGTGTGAGCAGGATGGTAAGACCCTATCTGCTGTAGGCCTATGTTTTTCCAACCCTCAACGTTCCTTCTTCAGGAACCAGAGGAGTGGGAAGATGTGGCACAAAAAATGTCAGGGTCCTTTCCATGCCGGATGTGGTGATGATACCCCCAGTGGCAGAGGGGGTAAAAATTCTGGAAGACGCCCCTTTCGGGACAGAGGGGGTCCATGAATCCAAGGCTCCAGAGACTCCTTCTCTGTACAGCCTTACCAGCGTTTCTGAAGAACAGCTTGATTGCTTGCCTCTGGAAGCACTCTCTGCACCATGCTGCCTGCCAATGTATTACCACCAATCGTTGGGTGCAGAACATCATTACCAGAGGTTACACTATTCTTCTCATATCTTATCCAAAACTTCCAACAAGACTTCCTGATGTTCCACCCAGTCAGAGGGAAGATGCAGCCTCAGAAGTAAGAAAGCTGTATCAAAAAAGAGCCATCCAACTAGTCCCACCAGACCAATGCAGATCCAGATTTTACTCAAGATTCTTTTTGGTGCCAAAGAAGATAGGGGACTGGAGACCCATCCTGGATCTCAGCAGTTTGAACAAACATGTCACCCAAACCAAATTCTAGATGGTCATGGTTCAGTCCATCCTCCCTTTCCTAAGGGAGGGTGATTGGATGTGCTCAATAGATCTCCAGGATGCATATTACCTCATCAAAATGGACATACACTCCAGGAGTCTGCTTCGCTTTGGCTAGGAGCCAATCATTACTAGTTTCAAGCCCTGACATTCGGCCTCTCTACAGCACCCAGAGTGTTCACAAAGTGCATGGCAGTGGTCACAGCTCACTTGAGACTGCAAAGATTCCAGGTGTTTCTGTATTTGGATGATTGACTCCTTACTGCCCCCCACCAAGCATATTCGTGTAACAGCCCTGGAATACACACTTTCTCTGTCAGAGGTTTTTGGGATAACTGTGCACTGGGAGAAATCCAACCTTCCTCCGGCCCAGCAGATAGAATTCATTGGGGCAGTCTTCAACACTTAATCCTGTCTGGTGTCACTCCCAGCTCACAGGTTCCAGAGGTTGAGGCTTCAACTCCGGGTGATACTCTGTCAAAACAAAGTTTCGGCTAGAGAAGTTCTCCAGGTCCTAGGATCAATGGCAGCCTTCATACCAGTAGTGCCTCTTGCAAAACTGCATATGCGAATCCTCCAATGGCTTCTTCTCTCCCAGTGGTTCCCGAATCATCATCCCCTATGTTTTCAGATCAGGATAACCAACTCTTGCAAAACAGGACCTTCTTTGGTGGATGAAGCCAGACCGAGATCTTTGGAGCCACCCATTCCAGCCTCCTCGGCCCAAGGCCATTGTGACCACAGATACTTCCCTGATGGGGGGGGCATTTCCAGGGAAAGACCGTCCAAGGCGCATGGCCCATGCTGGAGGCCGACCTGCTTGTCAACGTTCTGGAACGGAGAGTGGTGCTGTTAGTGTTGCAAGCATTCCACCCGGTCCTCCCCTCTGGAACAATTGCAATTCAGTCAGACAATATATCAGTAGTCTGGTATATCAACAAGCAAGGAGGAACCAAATCCTACCCCTTGTGTCGAGAGGCCATGAGAATTTGGCAATGGGTGATGGATTCCAACCACTTTCTAATAGCAGCGCATATTCCAGGGAGCTCCAACGTGATTGACGACAAACTGAGCAGATGTATTCTCTTGCCCCACGAGTAGTCTCTCAATCCTGCAGTAGCAGTAGAAATTTTCAGTCGTTGGGGCCAACCTTGCTCTTCGCCTCCCCTTGAAACAATAGATGCAGCAGCTATTTTGCCCTATTCCCCCAAGGAAGGAGTCCCTGAGGGACAGTTTGATTCACGATTGGCCCATGGGACTTCTCTATGCCTATCCCCCGATCCCTCTGATTCCACTGTTTATAAAGAAAGCCTTTCGGTTGAAAGACAAGGTGATCCTTGTAGCCCCATTTTGGCCTCAACAAGTGTGGTTCCCTTTTTTTCGGCCTCACCTGTTGTACCCACCATGGATTCTGGACCTTGCTCCAGATCTGATCTCTTACCCCCAAGGGTTGACTCGCCCAAATCTGTCCAGTCTCAAGTTGATGGATTGGTTTCTCCACTTCTTCTAGTTGCCAGGCAGTACGACCTTCACTCTCCTGTGCGTGATATAATTCTGGCTTCTAATAAACCATCCACAAGAAGACTATACCAAGACAAATGGAAAAGGTTCTCTATTTGGTCAAAGGAAAGGATGCTAGACCCCTATTCTGCTCCGGTCCAGTCACAGCGGCCTTACAATATTTGTCTAAGTTCTTTGAAGATGGAGCCACAGCCTCTACCATATGAGTATATCTGGCGGGAATTTCTAATTATCATACTGGAGTGGATGGTATTCCACTCATATCACTACATTTATGTAAAACTTTTTTCAAAGGAGTATGTCACATTAGGCCTCCAATCAGACAGCCTATAGAGCCATGGAACCTCACACTAGTTCTCCAGTCTTTGACCCAACCCCCCTTCGAACCCACAGTGAATTGTGACATCAAGTTCTTGTCATGGCAATCTCTCTCCTTGGTGACCATCATGTCAGCCAGATGAGTTTCAGAATTGCAGGCATTGTGCACCAAAAGACCCTACCTGATTTTTCATAAGGACAGATTTTCAGTCCAGACGAACCCATCATTTCTCCCCAAAGGTGTTTCTGAGTTTTCCATCAATCAGTCTATTGATTATCCATTTTTTTCCCCCTAATTTTTCTAATAAAGGAGAATACTGCCTACATTCCTTGGATGTACACAGGCAATTGCGATTCTGTTTGGACAGGACCAAGGCGATACGTAAGACTGACCAACTGTTCATTTCCTTCTCTGGACCTAGAATGGAAAACTCGGTTTCCAAGGTCACTTTAACGAAATGGCTAAGAGACTGCATACATTTCATTTATTCATTTTCAAAAGAACCTATGCCACAGAGTATTAAAGCTCATTCCACCAGCTCTATGGCAACTTCTGTAGCCTTCCATTCCATTGCTTCTGTGGATGACATTTGCACAGCAGCCACTTGGGCTAAACCCCACACTTTTATCAGTCATTACAAATTGGATGTGGTCTCCAGAGGGAGAGCTGCCTTTGGCTCAATGGTTCTCAGGCGCGTTCTTCCATAAGGGCCAACCAAGGTGGGGTCTCTGTCCCATCAGTGATGAATAGAAAGAAGATTAACAACATCAGATAAAGAAGTTATGTCTTACCATAATGTTCCGTCTGTGTTGTTTATCTTCTTTCATTCATCACTTCCCACCTAGTGGGTCCAAGTGGTGTCTTAAGGTACTGGCGCAGAAATGGCCTCTGCTTTACTTTCATAATGGGGACAAACTCGATCTGAGGTAACAGGGAGAAGGGCATTGTGGGTAAAAGCTTAGCTCGGGAGTTTTTTGGCTGGTGAGAGTTTGGTAATAGGCCGATTCCGTTCCGAGGGCTCGGAACCGAACCCATCGGTGATGAATGAAAGAAGATGAACAACACAGATGGAACGTTATGGTAAGACATAACTTCCTTTTTTCTAACAATTGTAGAATACTAGACAAGTGCCTCTTTGCAGCTCACAGAATTCAGCCTGGAGTATGATCTTGTTGTCTCCAAACAAGTGTGCATGGTGTCGCTTGCCAGGTAAGAAGAAACAGGTTACCTTTGTGGGTTTTTGTTATACAAACGCATTGTAAACTAAGTTAAGTAGCTTTAATTTATAAACAAACTAGCTATCATGCACATATATGTTAACACTCTGGCTGCACATTCAAAATGGCACTGAAGATAACACATGCTGGGAATTTATATGCACACACAAACTTAGAAATGCTTCTTAAAGGTACAGCACACTTGTTATTCTACATCCTCCCTGAAATGAGTCAGTCATTGTCATTGGAATTAATAAATATGCAATTTGCACAGGAATAACGTTTATACAACTATGTCTAAGTTGCTGTGTATTTCACACTGGGCTTTGAAATGCGACCATATTGTGTGACATAAAATTTGGGATTTGGTTTGGCAACTGGAATTGTCTCTGCCAACTTTTCAGTCTTAGGAACCTTGGGATTATCTGCTGGAACAGAATCAGGAATCAAGACACGTTCAGGAACAGGAATATCATCTGGATTGCTTTGAGAGTTACTGTCTTTGTCATAGGAACAATGTTGTGATGTTGGTCCTGCTAGAAGAAGATATCTGCGATTTCTCCTGTATTGCACACCCTCGGTTTTAACAAAATAGGATCTCTGCTCTGCACATATACTCGTTACTTAACCAGTCTGGTTGAAACCTTTTGCTGTTTGTATCCTCACTATCTCTCCTTCTTTCAATGGACGAAGAAATATGCTCGATTCGTCATAGCTGGACTTTTGGAAAGAACATTTCTTTAGTAATTGGGCTGTAATGGCTTTGTTGTTTTTAGTTCTAGGCCTCAGTAAACTAGAACCTGATAGGCAGTGTTGTTCTGGTTTGCCTGGATAGAAGTCTCTGAGCAGGTGAGCCAAGGATATAATCACGGGGTGTGTTTCTGAGATTCAGTAAATTAAAAAAAAAAAACGGTATTATCATGCTTTGACTTCTTAAGTAATTGCTTTGCACTCTGTACTGCACGTTCAGCAAGTCCATTTGATTGCGGATACTCTGGACTACTAGTAACATGTACGAAGTCCCATTTTCTTGCAAATTTCTGAAACAATAGACTGGTAAATTGGATACCATTGTCAGAAAGTAATTTCTGTGGACTGCCATGGACTGAAAAAATGGTGTTTCAACTTAGTAATGACTGTAGTAGAAGTTAGATTAAGTATTAGATGAATCTGAAACCAATTTGAATAAGAGTCTACCAGTACTAAGTAATGTTGAATGTTCCACTCGAATATGTCAGTAGCTACAATTGACTAAGGTAGGTCAGGGATTTGACTTAGCTGAAGTGGCTCTTTTTACAAATGTGGTTTAGTATTATTACACACTGAACAGGAGGAAAGTAGTCTATCAATGTCTTTCGTTAGAGAAGTCCAAAACACAAGTCCTCTTGCTCTCCTCTTAGTAGATTCGGAACCTGGGTGATCATGATGCAAAATCTGGATATATTCTTGTTGTAAGGAAGCAGGAACAGCAATTTTAGGACCTTTGAATAGAATGCTATTTTCTATCAACAACTCATCTCTGTAAGGAAAGTAGGGTTGCACATTGGGTGGTACACTAGATTACTTTGACGGATATCCAACACTGATGTAGTGATTGAGGTTTTGCAAAACTGGATCAGTCATTATATGATCTCATAGCTCATCAAGTCTTGTGGTAGAAAAATCCTGCACTTCCATGACAAAGTCAAAATTCTCTGTGTCAAGCTGTTCCGTTATGTTTCTGGGCAATCTGGATAATGTATCAGCCAGATAAAGAAGTTTGCCTTTCATATAGACCATTTTGAAGTTGTACTTTTGCAATTTGAGCATCATTATTTGTAATCTCCCAAGAGCTGAATACATAGGCTTCTTTAAAATAGTAACCAAAGGTTGATGATCAGTTTCAATCTTGATATCTCGACCATAGATATAATCATGAAACTTGGCAGTAGTGTTCTCATGTTCCAAAAGTTCCTTCTCAATTTGAGCATACTGCATCTCATCTGGGTAAGTCCTCTAGATGCATAGACTACTGACCTGTCTTCTAGAAGAATAACTGCACCTAAACCAAATTCTGAAGCATCGCAGGAAAGAGTTGCTGGTTTGTTGATATTATCGTACCTTAATATTGGTGGGGTAGCAATTTTCTGCTTAAGAACTTCAAATGCTTTCTGGTGCTGTTCTAGCCATGACCATGTAACATTTTTGTATGTGAGCTCTCTCAAAAGCGCTGCCAGTTCGCTGCAGTCTGGTATAAACTTGCCTAAATAGCTGACCATACCAAGGAAACGTTGTAGAGCTTGCACATTGTCTGGTGCTGGCATTTCAAGAATTGCTGCTTGCTTGGACAGGTTTGGTCTCAAGCCAATACTTGTAAATAAATGACCTTCATATGTAACTTCTGGTAATCTGAATTTGCACTTCAGAGGACTGAGCTTTAAGTTTACTTCAAATGCTCTGTCTAGAACTCTCTTAAGATTTCTGTCATGCTCTGCCTCTGACCAATAAATCATCTGCTATCATGGCACAAGGATAACCCGAAGAAATTTGTTCCATTGCACACTGAAAGATTTCACTTGTAGAATTTATTCCAAATGGCATCCTGAGGAATCTGTATCTTCCAAATGGGGTACTGAATGTAGTCAGTAGTGAAGATTTGTGATCAAGCATCACTTGCCAAAATGAACTCTCTGCGTCTAAGACAGAAGAAACAGTGGCATTCGGTATCAGGGCTGTGACATACTCAACTGTACACATAGGATGATGCTGTCTCTTCAATATTTTGTTCAAATCTCTTGGGTCAATGCATATTCTGATTTCATCTGAGCCTTTTTTACGAGCTGCTACCATGGACGACACCTATTCAGTAGGTTCTGTAACTGGATAAATTACACCTTGTTGCACCATTTTATCCAACCGAGCTTTGACTTTATGCTGCATGGCTATGGGAACACTTCTTGCTGGTCTGTCCACTGGACTAATCTCTGGGTCTAATTTCATGGAATATACCACTGGAAGTTTGCCCAACTTATCAAAAACATCAGCATACTCTGAAAAAAAATAGTGTTAGTGAAGCTGGAATTGGGACCCGTGCTTATCTGATGAACTTCTTTGGTAAAACAAAGCAGATTCATTTTCAAACTGTCCCTGAGACCCAATAATGACTGCACAGGTCTCCAAACTACATAGAATAATAGACTATAACAGTTGTTGGCCCCATAACATGAAAGCACTGAGCCTTCGATTTGAATTTCTTCACCTTCATAAGCAACAAGCTTCGCACAACTAGTCACACTGAGTTGTTCACCAGTTGTGACCCTTGCAAAAGTATCTGCAGACATAACATTACACTTTGGAACCAGTGTCCACTTTGAGCTCTATGGATTTACCATTGATCTGAACAGTACAAAACACTTAGTTTCTTGCCAACCAATCTACTACATCAGTCACTGACACCATCTACATAGAAAGCAGACTGTTGCAGGTTTACTTGATCAACTTGCTTTTTTGAGTAACCCTTCTTTGTAACTGTGTTAGATCTATGTGATTTACAAAATCTCTGAAAATGGTTCCACTTCTTACATTTGTGGCATTGCTGACCAAATGCTATGCACTTTTCTCTTCTGGTCTCATGGTTGGCACCACAATTGTGACAGTTACAATAAAGCTTGATTTGGATTTTGCTGATTCACCCTTATACTGTACTGAGTAGTGTTTGTTCTGCACTGAACATGCTCCTTTAACTGAACTGGTCTTGGAATGTGTTAGAAGACTGTGGGCTATACCCTGTAGCATAGGCCTGCTTTTGTCTGTCACATGTTGCATGCTATCTGCAATAGCTCTGGAGCCAACTGAAACCATGCTCTTATCACTAGCAGGCATACTTGTGTGCTCTTCTGTAACCTCATGGATCTGACAAATTTCAGTGGCTTTACTCAGCGTTAAATCACTGTCACGAAGCAAAATCTTTCTCACAGCAGCATTGTTAATACCACACACAAGTCTGTCCTTTATCAATTCATCTTTTAAATCACCAAACCTATACATTTTATCTTTGTTTCTTAGGTCAGTAATATAAGCTGCAAAAGTTTCCCCTGCTTTTGATCTCTCATGTAAAACAAATGCCTCTGTAGTGTAACATTATTCTGGGGGTTACACATTTCTCTGAATTTGCACTTTAAACACTCGAGGTCTTCCCTTGATTCAGCCTGTACAACAATACGATGAGTTTCTCCTTCACCTTCATATGCTGCTGGTGCATAGACAAATAAATGCTTCCTTTTAATGGCCTGTGACCCTGCTAGGTTCAGCAAAATGAATGCCCTGGTACATGCATCTTTATCAGAATAAGCTGCTTGTATAAATATAACTTTTCTTGATCAAATATTCTCCAGTTCTCTGCAATACTCTGATCAAACACAAGTGGTTGTGGCTTACGAAATCCATCTGCCATATTGACATATTTCAGTGAAAACTCTTGCAAATATGCACAAACATATACACTTGTACATACATATATACCTGTGCTTTAAATTTATGCCAGTACTCGTAACAACATAATGAGACGTTCTGTAACTGAATTTTATGAAATAAGTTTCCTGGGCATTGTAACACTTCGAAATCTCTTTACTGTAAAACCCACTTGCCTTGAAATTATTTTATTATACGAACCATGTATCTTGTAAACGCTTTAATGCTAAAGTCATTTTACTGCACAAGCCTTTATCTTGTAATCGCTTTAATGCCAAAGCCATTTATCAACATTTTTGCTGTCAAAGTCATTTAGCATCATTTTAAGAAACATTTTGAGCAACTGCACAGTGTGAATAAACTGAGCAATAGAAGCTGAGGAGAAGAAGCACTTTCGAAGTAACTGTACTTTGCGAATAATCTATCTCGAAGTAATGGCACTTTACGAATGAACTATTTTGAAATAATTGCGATTTGTGAATAAGCTATCCTGAAGTAATAGCACTTTATGAATGAACTGTTTTGAATTAATGGCACCTTACGAATATATTGCCTCAAAGTAATTGCAATTTAGGAATGTATTGGGCAGGAGAAGCTCAGAGTGAGAAACACCTCAAAATAACTGCACTTTGCGAATAAACAGTACGCAGCACACTGAAATTTCCCCAAAATGGCTGCACTTTGCCAAACAACTCTATATAGTGCAAGAGACACTCTGCAATGGCAGCACTCTGTGAATAGACACACCCAGGCACAAGAAACTTATCGAAATGGCTACACTTGACTGGACCTCACAAAATAGTTGCATTTTGCACGCAACAAACTCTTTGAAATAAATACACAGCAATAAGCACACACTGTAAGCACTTTTACACACTTTGAGATACTTCAAATAACTCTAGTTATGCTATTCAAGGCTTCAGTTAATACAAGGTAGTAATATGTGCCAAAACACAGGAATTTGCCAAAACACATACAGTTGCCTTTGCTTTATTTATACTCAGTGTGCCCTTTTCTGCCCTTTCTGTTTCGCTCATTGAATCTCTTAATGTGCCTTTTATGCCCTTGTGTTATATTTGTTTTGCTCATTTAATCTCTTTTCATGTCCATTATACTTTCTTGTACTCGTTTTAACTCTAAACATGATCATCTTACTTTAAACTTGCTCAATTCTGAGGTAATTCTGAACCCTTTATCTACGTTTCTAATACTTGTTTTATCAAATAACTTGATTTCAAATATTTCTTCTGATTGATGAGCTCTTTTCTACTTCTAGTTTGCTTAATAAACATTTCTGTGCTATTTGTTTGCTTAACAATACATTGTGTGCCCTTGTAATGCTCCATTTAACCTGTTTTAATAAATAAACCATTTGTGTGTGTTCTATTTACCTTTAACTTGTTTCTGGCGCTTTTTTCTCTCAGTTCTTTTAGTTTGCCTTCGCCATTACCTTTGCACATCGTGGCTCTGAAGAATAGTCTTTGCTATCCCGGTTTTGACACCATGTTGCTCGCCAGGCCAGGATAAAACAAGCGAGCATTGTGGGTTCTTGTTCAAGCAGCTTTATTGTATGCAAACATATCATAAATGAGATTAAGTAACTTTAACTTATAAACAAACTAGCTATCATGCACATGGATATTAATATTCTGGCTGCACCTTCAAAATGGCACTGAAACTAATACATGCTCGGTACTTATATGCACACACAGAGCTTGCAAATGCTTCTTAAAGGTACAACCTACCTGGTATTCTACACTTAGGTACATTATACAGAACAAAATCCTACTTCACTGACATAGCCAAAAGTTATTTAGCTTCTACTTTCTTACTGCCATCTTTCTGATATGCTGCCACAATCTTCGTTAACCTTAAGGTCTTACAGCTGTCCAAACTTGAGCAATGTTATAATTTGTTCGTCTTTCGGCTTTTCCCGGTTAGGGGTCGCCACAGCGGAACTCCGGTCTGCTAATGATTGGCAGTTGGTTTATATGGTGTCGAGTTGCCAGCCCAACCTTCAACAAAGGCACGCCCATTCAATGCATGTCTTTCGAACGCCCACTCGACTGCAGGGAGGACATGCAGACTCCGCACAAAAGGCACTCCCAACCCAAGCCGAGAATCAAACGGGAGAGCCTCTTGCTGTGAGGCAACAACACCACTGCTGCGCCACTGTGGAATGAGCAATGTTATAATAAAATAGCCAAATTTGCAGTAAACTACTGCAAAAGAATAGACTAGTACGTTGTATTCAGAAAACTAAATTGACTAGAACTATCACATCACTTAGCTCTTTCTCAGCTAACTACAATACACAGTCTTCTCTACAAGCTAGAAAATTGCCCAGCCCTTAATTTATTCAAGCTTATAATGCCTTTTTTGTATACTTTCAGTTCACAGCACTACCTCCTTATGGCATCCAGAACTTTTTTTGGTTTTCTCTTTAACTAAGTGACCTAACAGCTAATAATAGACAGTATTAGCAAGAGCAAGGAGTTAACAAAATGACACTAAGACTGTTAGTCTGAGATGTCATGTAGAGGAGAAATTATTTATTTGTTTTTTATTTAACATTTGTTGACCGGGAAAGTCTGACTAGGATCCACAGAGCCTATTTTCAGCGGGGCCCGAGGAGAAATGCTCCAGACGCATGTCTTTAATCTTTGTTTACCAATTATTATTCATATTTTCATATTTATATTCATATTTTCATAACCTTGACATCTACATTTTACTGAGGCATATAGTATGAAACACTAACATGGTAGACAGGACAATTCACTGTCAGTACTGGTTTATAGCACACTATACTGGAAATATTGCTAGTCGTTTGTAGTAATTATGAAAATAAGACAAAATCTGCAGTCGCTCAAAAGTGTCATACACTTAGTCCAAAAAAAACAAACACTGTAAGAAACTTTCCACCAGGTGTTCTCAGTAGAATAACTATACAAAAACACTCCCCATATTTGAAACAATATAACCCTAGTACTGGTATTAACTGTTATTAAACTAAAACTTAAAACGTAAACTTAAAAATAATAACATATAAACCTGTTTACTCAAATAAATCTCTTAAACATAGTAAATCCAATAAAAAATCTAATCCAGGATATGTTGAATTTGCAGTTCCTTTATTAGTAAGTAGTAGTAATTATGAAAGTAAGCAACATTTACATATGTACTTAATACTTCAAAAACCAAGTGACTTACAAACTGTTGCCTGACCTTAGCAAAAACCAAGTGACTTACAAACTGTTGCATGACCTTAGATGTTGTTGAGGAAAACTGTCTTTGATATTTGCATTGTAAGTTGAGTGTCTTGAGAGATATCCAGTATCATACTTACAAACTGTTGCCTGACCTTAGCAAAACCCAAGTGACTTACAAACTGTTGCATGACCTTGGATGTTGTTGAGGAAAACGGTTTTTGATATTTGCATTGTAAGTTGAGTGTCTTGAGAGATATCCAGTATCATTGGTATTGCTAATTATGCAATTAAACAAAAATTATGTACTCAACATAACATCATATCTGTGTTGTCCACTTTCATTCTTCCTCAGCTGATGGGTCTCAGAGTTGACCTGGATCCAACTTAGCCACTTCTACCAGATCCTGGGATCCAAGCTCTTGAGCTCTCCCCTTTACCCCATAGTGCCCTGCCTGCCTAACATACCTCAGATCAAGTTTTTTGCCCATAGAAGACAGTGTACAATATCTTAATAGATGTGAGGAAGGTATAGAAATAAAAAAAAAAATAGCTGGAGCCCAAACAAGGAGCAACAGTTCCCAAACTGAAACTCTTAGTCCTATCCAGGAGCAAAGGGTAGGGGGTTAGGAGGGCAGGAAGTTGAGGAAGAATGAAAATGGACAACATAGATGTAATGTATGGTAAGTGCATAACTTTTTTATCTGATGTTGTCATTTTCATTCATTCCTCAAGTGATGGGACAGTGCCCCCAGCTAGATGAAACTTGGGTGGTCCTCATGGAAGGATATTCTGGAGTACTGTGGAGCCAGAGGCAGCTCTGCTGCTAGAAACCAAATCTAATTTGTAATGAGTAAAAAAAATATGAGCATTGGACTATGTGACACCTGCACAAATGTCAGCTATGGAAGCCCTTCACCAAAAAACTGAGGAGACTGCCATAGACCTCATGGAATGAACTCTTGGAGGCTTAGGCAAAGGTCATCCTCTTTTACTATAGCCAAGGGAGATAAAGTCAGGTAACCATTTGGCCAGTGTAACTTTGGAAACTGACTTGTCTCATCTGTTAGTTGACAAGTATACAAACAACTGGTCAGTCTTCTGGAAATTTTGGCTCTATGGCGATAAAAACAAACTTGTCTATGACATCCAAAAGGTGGAGCGTGTACTCTCCCTTATTTGAAAAATCTGGAAAGAAAACTGGAAGATTATTGACCTGGCTAATATTAGACTCTGAAGCTACCTTAGGCAAAAAACACTGATTGGCCACCCTATGTGGAAAACCAGGTAAGGATATTTGGAAGATACAGCTTGGAGTTCAGATATTCATCCAGCTAATGTGATAGCATCTAGAAAAATGGATCTGAAGTAGTTTACTTCATTTAGTCTTCAACCTGTGGGAATACGGATCTGTATTGGATCCCAGCCGGCAAATATTACTAGCATCAGCTCCAAGCTCCAGACTTCTCTCCTTACCCATAATACACCTCCACTGCCTTCCATCCCCAGATCTCGTTTGCTGCGATTTGCTTATACATCATGTCTTCAGAGCTCCAGCTAGCAGTGGGTTATTTTACTACTGTAAGTTAAAAACTTTCATTCTTTTTCGTCGATCTAGGTTGGATTAGGTACCCCTTCTCCCCTCTTATTGCTTTGGCATCGAGTGTTAGTCTGATTAGGTAAATAGTTAGAGTAGTTTGTTCTGTGGTGCCCCTCCCCCCCTCATTGTTGTCTATAGACTAGTGTGTCTGTGTGCGTGTGTGTGTGTTGGAGTTAAGAAAGTTTGTTGCCTGTCTTTTTTAAGGCTTTCTTTCTCTCAGGATGGCTGAAAAGCTTGGCTTTAAGTGCTACACAGAGTGTGGCCATAAGTTCTCCCCAGCGGATGGCCACACTCAGTGTGTGTTGTGCTTGGGTGTGGCCCACCTTAGTGTGGATTGCTCCATTTATGCGGGTTTCAACCCTCGAGCTTTAAAGGATAGGAAGGCCAAGTTGGCCCTCAAAGGTCTTCTTCCTTCTACCAACCCTCCTTCCTCGTCTTCGGCTTCAGTCACAGCGGCTGCTGTGACTGCCTCTCTCTTCTCTTTCTCTGGTCTCTCCTCCCTCCCAGCCTATGGTAGTGGAGCAGAGGAGAGGTAGAGAAAGGGAGAGAGAGTCAAAGTCGAAGGAAAAGAGGAAGAGGCCCTCGGACCTCACTTCTCCGAGCAAGTCAGTACAGATCTTTGACTCCCCTTGGCTCCAGTCTCCGAGGTAGTCCCCAGAGCCAGAGGAGGCATGTCCAGTCACCCGGGCCTCGGTCCTGCGACATGCCAGGTCGGAGTCCAGGGCCTCGTCATGGTCAACCCGCTCCTTATCAGATATGGATCTGGATAACATGATGAGGCGCTTAATCCATACACAGATCCAGATGGGGGTTTTGCCAGCCCCCCCCCCCCGGAGGAGGGAGCTTGCTTCCTTTCTTTCAACCCATTTTTCCTTTACCGATCCGACCTTCGGCTTTGGGGTACTCAAATCCGAGGTTGGCCTTGGTCAGGGGGTCGGCGCCGACAGTACTTGTCTCCTCGATGCCGACAGCTGCCTGGAGCATCTTGGATCCGACCAGTTCAGATCTGAGCCACTCTTGGAGCCAGAGCTTGGGTGTCAGATCTGAGGGAGTGGAACCTTTTCCATCAGCTCCAACGTTGTCGGGCTTGGTCCCCTCCCACAGAGCTCCATCCACTTTGGGGCTGGCTCCAATTCTCGCATCAGACCTGGGGAGACCGGCCTCCTTATTAGTTTCCCAGGAGGTCCACTCTCCTTCGGCATTTGATGTGGTAGAAAAGGTCCTCTTCATTGGATTGAGACCCCTAACTGCCCCCTCAGACTCCTGCCAGACCCCCTCGGCTCTGTCTACAGTCCCCATTGTCTTACCAGAGGAACAGCCCATGCTCAAATAGCCCCAAACGGTTCCCCCTGAGGAACAAATGGCTTGCGAGTGCTCCCCTGAGAGCCCCACTGGAGATGTGCCTTGCAAGCATACGTGCAAGAGGAGGCACTTGGACTCCCCCGAGTCCCTCACCGAGGACACAGATTTAGATGATGGAGATGGTTCCCCAAGATCACCTCCCAAGGATGTCTCCTTTGGAGACATCATGGAGACCCTGTGCCAGCAGGGAGATTGGTCTGCCCCCAAGCCCACTTCTGATGAGTATGTGTTCCTGGAGGCTTTTGGCATGGGCCCGTCTACTTCCTGGGTGTCCCCCTCGCATGGATCCTTTAGTGGATTTGCAGGCATGGAAGGAACCAGACACCATGGAGCCTATCCCCAAGCGACCTGATAAAGTTTTAAACCCCCCCCCCCCATCGACAGGCCATCCTGAATAAGGGCTCCCTTGTGGACGCCATGGTGGTAGCAGCAGCCACTAAGAAGGAACTTGCTCAGGAGAGTTCCTCAGTCCACCCTCCTGACTGGGAGTCACAGATGATGAACCGCCTAGGGAAGCGGGTGTATGCTTCAGCTACCTTTTCGATCAGGGAGCTGAATTACTTGCCCCATGTCACTGGACTCCAACACGACCTAGTAAAGGAGCTGGAGGAGTCTCCACCCAAGTCCATGTCATAGAAGGACAAGGCTTCATTCTCCACAAAAATGGCCACTCTAAAAGCGGTATCAAATACATCCATGCAACTCCTCTCCCATGCTATGTAAGGAGTGGCTAGGGCGGCTGGATCTGGCGTGTCCATGAGGTATAACGTCTGGCTCAGGTTGTCAATTTTCCAAACCCTTTAAGGCGTCTTTTGCCAATGCCCCTTATGACGGCTCTACACTTTTCGGTAAGACCATCAAGGAGACACTAGTCCAGAGTGAGAAGGATGGGAAAACACTGTCTGCTATCAGAATCCGCTTTTCTAACCCTCAAAGGTCTTTTTTCCGGAACCAGATAGGGCAAAAGAAGATGTGGTTCAGGAAGTCTCAGTATTCCCAGGACAACTCAGGGTTCTTCCCCTCGAAGCAGAGGGGGAGAGAGTGGATGCCAGCCCAGAGGCAGAGCGAGTCCGTGGAACTTCGGCTCTTGAGAACCGTTCTTGGACAGACCCGGACAGCAACCCTGAGAGGTTGCCCGGCTGCTCTACTCTGGAGGCAATTGGTGGACGATTGTCCTTGCACCTCGTGGCATGAGAGTCCATAACAATGGACCGCTGGGTGCTTCAAATCATATCCAGAGGATATTTTATCCCCTTCATGGGTTACCCCATATCTCCCAGACACCTCCTGGACATTCCACCCGTGCAAAGGGAGGCAGCAGCACAGGAAATTTCCAAGCTGCTAGTAAAACGAGCCATCGAAACCATCCCCCCCAGATCAGTCCGGATCGGGCTTCTACTCCAGGTTCTTTTTGGTGCCAAAAAAATGGGGGACTTAAGGCCCATTCTGGACCTCTCTACCCAAAACCTGTCTGTTGCCAAAGAGAAGTTCCGGATGGTCATGCTACTGTCCATCATGCCATACCTGCAAGAGAGCTACTGGATGTGCTCATTAGACCTCCAGGATGCTTGCTATCACATAAAAATGTAGAGAAGCTCCAGAAGGTTCCTCTGCTTCCAGCTAGGAGCCAGTCATTATCAATTGTGAGCTCTACCCTTTGGTCTCACCACAGCTCCCAGGGTGTTTACCAAAGTGATGGTGGTTGTAGTGGCTCACCTGAAGCTTCAAGAGATTCAGGTCTACCCGTACCTGGACGATTGTCTCCTCACTGCTCCCATCAGGCATCTTCTTTCCCAAACCAGGGATTACTTTCTGACACTTGCCCTGAGTTTGAGCATCACAATCAACACATCCAAATCTCTCCTAGATCCTATATAGGTGATAGACTATATTGGGGCCAGGATAGATACTCTTCAGTGCAAAATATTCCTGACCTTGGAGAGTGTTCAAATCCTCAGGATGCATGTCTCCCTGATCTACCGTTACCACCTCCCAATGGCGGAATCAGTGTTGAGGAGCCTAAGCTCAATGGTGGCAACCATAACTCTTCTCCCATGTGCTCGGCTACACATGCGGATTCTGCAGTGGACTCTAGCGATTCAGTGGTCCTTGTTGGAACTGCCATTGACTTATCCTATCCACCTAAGTCGAGTGTGTCATTTGTCCCTCATATGGTGGATGAGCTCTCTGGACATTTTGGAGGGACGACCCTTTGTTCCAGCCCCGGCCCAAGTCACAGTGACCACGGATGCCTCCCAACTCAGGCGGGGGGGCATTGTTCGGGCAGGACAGTCCAAGGCCTGTGGTCCCCGAAAGAGACCAGCTTGCATATCAGTGTCCTAGAGATGAGGGTGTTCCTTCTAGCGCTGCAGGCCCTTTCATGCCTTTCTTCCTCTGGGTACAATTGCAATTTAGTCAGACAACATGTCAGTAGTCTGGTATATCAACAAACAGGGAGGGACCAGATCTTATCCCCTTTGTCATGAGGCCATGAGAGTGTGGGACTGGGCGATTTCCACCGGTCACTTTCTCATCGCAACGCACATTGCAGGATGGTCCAACATCCTAGCGGACAGGCTAAGTCAGACCATTTGGATGCCTTGCGAGTGGTTTCTGAATCTGTGAGTAGTGGAACAGATCTTCAGCAAGTGGGGTCAACCTTGCTGCAATCTCTTCGCATCTCCTTCCAATGTGAAGTGCAGCAAGTTTTTCGGTCTGAACCCTCTGCTGGGGGAGTCCCCCAGAGACACTTTAGTTCATGCTTGGCCTCCTGGTCTTCTATATGCTTACCCACCAGTACCTCTCATTCTGAGGTTTCTGCAGAAAGCTTGTCGACTGGGGAGAAAAGTTATCCTCATTGCCCCATTCTAGCCTCGCCAGGTTGGTTTCCCTTCTTTTGGTCTCACCTTCTGGCTCCACCTTGGTTCCTAGATCCCATTCAGGATTTGATTTCACACCCCTTGGGGGTGCCTCATCTGAGTCTGGACAGCCTGAAGCTCACATCTTGGCTGCTCCAGTTCCCGTAATTGCTAGGACTCCCAGACTATCTTTCTCAGTTAGATCTATTTTGATAGCTGCTCATAAGTCTTTGACCAGAAAGGTTTATCGCAGCAAGTGGAAACATTTTTCTTTCTGGGCCTCTCAGAGGAGTTTAGACCCTTTCAAAGCTCCTATTTCTGCTATTCTTGATTTTCTAGCTGATATTTTCCAGCACGGAGCTAGTTCTTCTACTGTTAAAGTTCATTTGGCTGCAATTTCCCATTTTAATGTGGGCAAGAATTCTGCATCCTTAGCATCTTCCAGACTGTGTAAAGCCTTTATCAAAGGCACTTTTTTGCTACGTCCCCCGGTCAAAGATCCTATTCCTCCGTGGGGCATTACTATGGTTCTCCAAGATCTGGTTGCTCCGCCTTTCGAGCCTGCCGCAACTGCAGATCTAAACTTTTTGTTGTGGAAAACAGCCTTTCTGGTAACTATCACCTCCGCTAGAAGGGTTTCAGAATTACAGGCCTTGTCCATCAAAGTTCTGTACGTGATTTTTCAGACAGAGTTTCTCTTCAGACCAATCCATCATTTCTTCCTAAGGTGGCTTTACCAGTCAATATCAATCAGTCTATAAATTTGCTTGCGTTCTTTCCCAATTTTACGAACAAAATGGAATACAAACTACACATGTTGGATGTTCATAGACACTTACGATTCTATTTACACAGGACAAAAAATTTCTGTAAATCTGATCAACCTATCTCCAAGGTCACTATAGCTAGATGGATTTCGTCATGCATCCTGCAGGTCTATAAGGACAGAGGCATGTCTCCTTCAGGTCAGGTAAAAGCTCATGCCACCAGGTCCATGGCTACGTCTGCAGCTTTCTGGTCTAGAGTGTCTTTGGATGACATTTGCTCTGCAGCTACTTGGTCCTCATCTCATACATTTATTTAACCTCAGCTTTGGCCGGCTAAGAACTTGCTATATTCAACTGAACATATAAGAGAATTTAAGTACCTGTATCTGCTTTTTTTTCAAAAAAATACAGTATTTAAATTGATTTTAACTGTGTGGAAGGAATATTAGCTGAACTGGAAGTATTCACTCTGCTCTTCAGTGTGGAAGGAATATTAGCTGAACTGGAAGTTAGTCAGTGTTTGCTGAATTTTGTTATTTGCTAGTAATTACAGGTGTGGGGGTAGTCACATTCTTTCATTTCCTGTCCTTGCCTATTTAAGTGGTACAGTGTGAAATATTTTCTGCTTAAAAACCTCAGCTTTGGCCGGCTAAGAACTTGCTATATTCAACTGGACGTATAAGAGAATTTAAGTACCTTTATCTGCTTTTTTTTCCCCAAAAAATACAGTATTTAAATTGATTTTAACTGTGTGGAAGGAATATTAGCTGAACTGGAAGTTTTCACTCTGCTCTTCAGT